>NW_008681023.1:0-7571 GCF_000695815.1 Acanthisitta chloris | reverse complement strand
AGACATGCCTACATGCAATGTTTAATGAAAAAGTACTAAATTAATAGATGAAGAAAAAGAAGGCAGCCCAGCTTTTACATCTTTTGGTTAAAATGACTAAAAAGAAATTACTGTAAACAAAAAGCTTGAGAGAACCAAGTCAACAGTGCCAGTTACATAAAAATTAACAGTTATTAATAAATTCAAATCAACTAAAATTCCTTTTCTTCACTCTCCTATCTTTCACCCCCACCAGATGCTCAACAGCATTACTTTCTGCACCTTCACAAACAGATATCTCAGAGAAATTACTGTAAACAAAAAGCTTGAGAGAACCAAGTCAACAGTGCCAGTTACATAAAAATTAACAGTTATTAATAAATTCAAATCAACTAAAATTCCTTTTCTTCACTCTCCTATCTTTCACCCCCACCAGATGCTCAACAGCATTACTTTCTGCAACTTCACAAACAGATATCTCAGATTACATGTGATCACACTGCATGCATTTGAGAAGTCAATTTGCCCTCCCACTGCTGAAGTTAGTGTGAAGCTTTTCCTTAGGATACAAGTTGAAAAAAGCTGAGGTGTGTATCCCTTTCAGTAAATGTTCAATATCAAATTTTTAAAAAATAAACGCAAAAAACCCTCAAATGTTAATTGCTATTAATAAAGCAAAGTGAGAAGACAAATTTTTAAAAAATAAACGCAAAAAAACCTCAAATGTTAATTGCTATTAAAAAAGCAAAGTGAGAAGGCAAGAAATGAAATGCACTTTTTCTTGTTCTGCTTGGGTTTCAGGGGTTGCAGCAGTGAATTCTAGGTTTGGGCAAAAAGTGAGCTGGGTTTATGACAAAGCAGGTATATATCATGCAGTAGGGGAGCTAACACTTCAAATGATTTTGGTAGAAGGGTCATTTTCTAAGGGAAATCTCCTTCTAGCCTCCAACCTGTATTTCTTCCTCATGTTCATACATGTGTAGGAACCAATTTTTTTCCAGTGACACCTGAAATCAATTATTCCAAACAACTAAAATGGCACCTATCTAACATCTAAAAGATGAAAGACTAGTATCATCCCAGGACATTTAGTTTTTCATTATATACATGAAAATTATATAAGACCGATTAAAAGTAAGGAACCACAATACAATGAGCAAAAAAGAGTGGAATTCCTGAAGGTAAATTGCAACAATTGCCTCCTTTCAGAAACTGCATACCCTGCCTGTGATGTGAAAATCCATCAGGAATTTCTGAACTGGTTACCGTAATAGCCATATCATGTCCACCCTACGGCCCCACAGGCTTACCCAGGAGTCTTTTTTAATGAGTTTATTCTGCATCCAGGGTTATTTTCACATCCCTACTAAAGCAGAAACCTCAGCAACAGAGCACAAGGCATAGATGTGCTTCAATTGATGCAAAAGCTAAAGGAATGGGCTGAAGGCCAAAGAAAACATGGGGGTACTTGTGCACTACTGGAGGATGCAAAGAAAACGGGAATGTTTGGGACTGGAGAATTTTAAGAGTCAGAGGAGAATTGGTTTTACACAAGAATGTGTAATAGTACAGGACTGGAAGCAGGACTACAGAGTCCAAGGGTAAGATCTCTTGGAAGAGAAACAGCTTTGCAAGCCATAATTTTTGGAGCTTGAAGGAAAGATACATGTGTTCTAGAGTAAGAAGACTAAAGGGAAAAATCTCAAATTGGTAGGGGTGAAATTACCTCCAGGCCTGCTCTACAGAGAAGTGAACACAGGAGTAACCATTGTTCCTCTTCTCTTTCACCCTCCCCTCTTGCCACTGGGCATTTGGAAGAGCCACTAGTAGCAAAAGCCCTCAGCAAAATTCCCCTTCTGTGAAACTGCACATGAGTACAAATTAACTCTGTCGTTAACTGCAGATATTTTTCGCCCTATCATTTATTTCTTGGCAGCACAGTTTAAGCAGAGCTACATGCTTTTGTAACAACATGATTCAAATATATCCATAAAGCAAGCAACATTTTTGAATTGTTGTTGGCTAAAGTCATGTTTTGCACGCTTACAATAGGTACAAAGTGAAGCTTACCTATTCTTTTTGGAATTTTCATCTTTCTCTCTTTTAACCCCAAAAATTCTTGTAATCAGAGCACTAAAAAGTAGTGTAGATGAATTTCTTACCTAAAGAAAAAAGGAAAAAATATGAACTATGCTTTAGAAATCACTGTGAAATGCACTATTTCTTTTTAAATACGGACACTAATGTACAGTCAAAAAGAACAGCTGAGTGAAAAGCATACCTGCTGTTCAGAGGTCAGCACATGTAAAGAATGCAGAGCATTTTTCCAATCAAGATGGTCCTAATACAAAGTTCAGGTTCTTTGGAGGTTACCATATCTATTATAGTGGATGCATCCAGATTTCTAGTGGTTCAAAGCATTCACTCTTATGCACAGCAGATCATGAAATGTTCTACCTGAATATGCTAGATGCTTTTATTGAAGAGCAAAGTAACAGTGACAGGGAATGTAAATGCACTTCTTACTAGCTAGGTGCACTGACTCCAAATTAAACAGCCAAATATACTTTGATTTATCAGGTAATCTTTGTCCCTAATTTCACATTAAGAAAAATGATTCAAAACCAAAAAAACATGAGCTGAAGTATGACTTTTTTGCAGGTCCACATTATTCCTTATTGTACCTTAAAATATTACACAATATAACATTCCAGAAATTGTGGTACTGCTGTTTATAAATATGAACAAAGCTTCACTGAACAGCACCACTCTATATCCTGTTAAATTAGAGAAGCAAAAAAATAGAATTAACTTACTGCCCATACAGGTGACATAAAGCCTAGAATTGATGCTTTTATTCCATCTGCAACATAAGGCATGATGTTCTCACCTAAACGTGTATCTCTATACAGTGCCCTGAGGATATTTAAAGCATGAACCTGTGGTGGTACAAGAAATACAAGAAAAATATATTCATCAGAAAATATCTTAAATTTAATTCATGTAATTACAGCAGGGAACCTGCAGAGCAAAAATAATCCATATGCGCGTTTACAGCACTTTATTTCCATATTAAATACAAGAACACTGCTATTAAAAATACATTAGAATGGTGTAGCAGCAAACACTGTTAAAAACAATTACAGCTTAAAAATATATTCCCTTAACAACTACAGTCCAGGCACTGCAAGCTAAGGCCAACATTCTTTTTTCCTTAGCTTATCATGGCTGCAAAAATAACTTTCGAAGTTTAGAATCATCTTTTCCAACATTCTTGACATGCTGTAGACACTGTGAGAAAAAATAAACTACGACTCACAGGAGGACAATATTAAGTTAAAACTGACAGCCAGGCTTGCTTCACCATATGGATATTTCTGATATTTCTCTCCTCTCGGTAGGGGAAGGTGGCAATCGGTGTAGCTTCACAGACTTTGACAGGGCTACATAAATTTATACCAGAAAATGATCTGGCAGAGCCACTGTGACAAACTTCTATGTATTGCAAACATATTATGGCTCACACTTACAAACTAAAAGATTCATTATTTCATAGCAACATTCTGAAGACAAAGGTTTTGCCTTCGAAATAATTCTTTTTGAGTATTCCAAATGTATGTATTTTAAGTTTTGGAAGTTACTAAGCATGCATAAAATCACTTCTCATGTGCTGTTTTACTGCATACAATATGATTTACGCAACTCATTTATTTACTCTAAAGGTAGATAAAAGCTTGCTGTTAACTTCCTTGTAAAGAGGAAGTTACTTATCTATTTGTGTAGAAACATACTACAGGCAATAAGCTGATCATATATGACTGTATTTGCTGTATTAGGAATTATGCCCAATCCATTTGAGTATCATATAGCTGCAAATGCCAGTAATGTCACAACCTCTGCACATTCAAGCACATTTTAAAATCTAGCTATAGATAATAAACCCAGAATATCCTTATGAAACACACACACTTTCCTTAACTTTTGAAATAACACAAACACTTTCTGATATTTGTGTTTTGATGTGAGACTGAATTTTACCTGTGGAATTACATTCAATGATTCATTCAAAGGTACAGCCAAAGATATCAGTTCTTTCATTGTCATTTTCAGCAAATCTGCTTTGCTCTTCTTTGGTTCTGATGCTAACAAAGCCTACAGAAAGTAAAAAAAGGAACAGGAAAATCAAGTGTTTTCAGTCATTTTTCTTTACTTCAGTTCAGCTCCACATTTCCTATATCTAACATGTTACAGTTGAGCTTCTGACCATACACGACGACTACAGAAAAATTTGCAAAAAGTAAGTTTCAGTTTCAACTCTTAGCTTTGTTTAAAGCCTCTTAGCATTCAACATCACAGTAGGAAAACGTTGCTCATGCACTATCCATCTGCTAAGAAATTTGCTTGTATAGAAGAGATTATAAACTATCGCAGACCAAAAAGAAACCATAGTATGACAGCGAAAGTATCTGCCATATTATACATACTTATATTTCCTAGTGTGGGCTTTGTGTTAGTTTAATAATACACATATTTAAGATGACAAGGGCTGACCAAAGAGTAAATTCTGGTTTGTAAAGCAGGATAAAACAAGCAGCACATTTTTAAAAGGAGAGATGTATCCATTTCCAAACAGTAGTTCAGTGGGTAGGACATCCAGCTGAGATGAAAATACTCTAATTTAGTCCTCTAAAATTCATGACTTTCTCTCTGCCTAGTAGCTCTTGTTGAATTTGTCCAAGTTAGTACAAATGGATAATCATAAATCACTTATTTCTAATAAAAAGTTAATATCCATCTGTGCTTTGGGGCCCAGAGTCTGTTCAGCATCAGTAAGAACCAAATGGATCAACTGCAAGCCAATGAAGTACAAAGGGTAGGCAGAAACCCAGAAATAGTTACTGTCAGTTTAACAGTACCTTTAGTGATGGGAGAAACAGAGAGGGCAGGGGGCAAAAAAAATATTCATGAAGTATAAAATAGAGAAGAATGAACCGAAGACTAAAATTTAATACCTTGAAAATGTTAAAGTTGTAACATAATTTTCCCACCAATTCCTCACCCACTAGTTGGAGCTGCACCTTTGTACTATTAAGTAATCACATTTCTATTTTAAAGAGGTCATAAAATGCTTATACCCTTTAAAATTAAATATTATCCTTAAAATAGATGTGTTTTAGTGAAACAGGAGGACACATCACAGGAAGCAGATAGCCAAGAGACCACACTGCCTTGATTTTATGCATTAACAAAACCTTCTTTTAATACTGTTAGGATACAGATTACAACTTGTATTTTTATTATCTAAATGCAACATGCTATTTAAGGTTTAATTCATTTTACTGAGTGCTTCAGGCACATTCAAAACTACTGCCAAAGAACACCATCACCTCTCTTTACTACAAAATCACAATTTGAAGAGAGATTATTTCAGACTAATCCCAATGTTAATTTCAAACCTTAGCATTAATTGATCAGACTAATTTGTACTCTTCCAGAGTCAAAAAAGAAGCATCTGGCCTGTTTATCCAAAGAGCTACAACACAGCTAAGGCTCTGCCCTATGGAATCAGTAGGCCAACTGCAGACTATGCACGTTCTGCAACGGGATACCATTGAGTCTACCTTACATTACTGTAACTTTTTACATGAAAAATGGATCCAATCACATTTATTTTTTCACATTCCAAGGATAATGCCCACTAGATTCAAACTGTGTGGTGTGAATGGGAAAACCAGAAGACAGGAAATGACCAAATTCATTCTGCAGGCAACTTACAGATATAAAAGAGAAAGATATTTAACGGCTGAAATTGAACAGGAAAAATGTCTCCAAAACCAATGGACTGCTGGTGATCTCTGCTGCCTAGCACACACACATCTAGCAAAGCCAGGAGCAGGCTGTGACTGACATAAGAGAGGTCAGACAGAAGCTGGCTGCCTCAACTTTCTCAGGGCAAACTCAGAGTGGAAAACAAGTAAGATGAATTGCTCTGGCAGGGAGAGCTTGCTCCCAGCAGTCCTTCAGATTCTTGGAATGTGCTTGAGACTATACTTCAGAGTCGAGAAAGTTACAAACCGTGTAGTTAATCTTGGATTCCTGTCATAGAAAACTGGTTGAAAATCAAAATCGTGGAGGTTAATTTAGGGGGAAGCAATCATGGCTGCTTTAAGGAGCAAAGGAATGGAAACAGGTTAAGTGTAACCTGCAAGACCAATTTGCAGTGACAAACCCCATGAGGGTGCAGAAGAGCTGCTGCATAGTACTGTGAGGCACTGGGTAAGAAGTAACACTTCCAGCAGAGACAAAACAATGCCAACCAGCTGACCAGACATCAGTTCTGAACCTGGCAGAAGCCAAGGAGGCTGGGATTTATGGAGCCAATGGTAGCACAGCGAGTGGGAATAATATGGGAGCGTGGCTCCACTTTCATGGATAGAAGTCTTCAGTAACCTACTAATTCATTGCACTCAAGACTGTCAGCCAACAACAGTTAGTGTGACAATAGTACTTGTGCTTTATTGCTGTTGAGAGGCCTTCCTGAGTTCTTTTCAGGCCACTATTTCACAATTCTAGGACGGTCTGTTCATATTTTACCACCCTCCCACTTTGCACTGAAGAAGCACATAGTTACATGGTTAACTAAGCCTTACTTAATCTATGAATCAATTCCTGAATTTTCCAGGATTCTTAGTGGCCACACAGAGCCTAAAGTCAGTCTTTAGAAACCATTCAAGTCCACCTCAAGCCAAAAATCTCAGGAGTCAACAGGACCGAGCTGCCAAATATGGTTTAATGACAAGCAGCTTCTTGGTTGCACAAAGGGAATCGAAGTCTGTTAAAAAAAAACCAAAACAACTATTTGATCAAAAGGTGTAGACGTGATAAAAATAAATAAAACATCCTTTTTTGTGAACACATAAGTCAGAGGTAAAAACATCAGTTGGTACCTGTATGTAGAATGGAATTCCTGCACTACGTCTGGTTGCACATAGAGTAGATGAAGGATCACAAGACTTGATTTCTTCTAACACACAGCTTAGCCACTGCTCTGGCATCTTGTGCAGACTCTCACTGTTACATCTATATCAGAAAAGTACATAAGAAACATGAAACAAACAATGAACTAGGACAGAATCAAAGAAAGCATTTGTGACCTTAAAAAGGTATTGCTTACTATATGTTAACATCTCCAAGCATATAGGCAATTTTTTATTATGAATTAAGAAATTAAAAAAGGAATTGTACATTTTTCCAATGTTAGTATGAATCATATTAACTCTTTTTAAAAAGTGCCACTAGGAAAATATATTTTGCTGAACAGAAATCAAGATTCTGTGCTTCCACACTGCAACAATTCTCTTCTGCCAAGAACTACTACCCTGTTCTGGAGAAAAAAACAAAGACATATGCACATCAGTCACTGTGTAGGAAGTGACACTTCACAAATTCATCTTTGTTGTCACACAGTAGCTGATGCACTAACTTACACTAACTAACAATTATGTTTGTAAGCATACAAACCAAAACTGAAGCCCCTCAAAGTAAGGATACATTATGTAAATAACCCTGCTAACCTCAGATCAATAGCAGGA
>NW_008681022.1:38504-53745 GCF_000695815.1 Acanthisitta chloris | reverse complement strand
TTTATATTTGTTCAGTTGTTGCTCCCAAATAATGAGCATAAAGGAAGGATACTACCAAGCAATGCATCTGTCCCCATGACTGAAGACTTGACTCAAAAGCATAAGGCAGCTGTGCATCCTTTTGAGACAGTAGTCCTGATGAATAGCAGGAAAGAACTATTTGAGATTCTTCATTTATCATTTAAATTCTCTGTCCCAGTGTCAGCAGAGTACAAACCAACAAAAAAGGCTGACATTTTGGCATTGTCTCACATCAATAGGTGGGAATAGAGAGGCAGACACACTTTCTTAGGTTCTGATTGAATAATAGATCTGCTCAGAAAATTCAGAGTAAAAACCACAGGTCAAATCCCTCCTGAAGCAGCTAAGCAGGGGACTGTGTTTGACCAAGTACAGCGTGTCTCTGCCTCTGCTTGTCCTGGTGGCTGGGAGCTGTGTGAGGAATGCTGTATGAATGAATGAATGTTGCTGAATCGGAATTCTGGGATGATTTCTACACTGCGCTAGTGTGTGGGTGGAAGCAAGTGAATAACTGGAGCTGAAAGACACAATTCCTCTTTTTCACTGCCACATAAAACACAAATACTGAAGTTGTGTGTGGCCATAAAAGAGGGAGGGCACTCATGAACTTGCATGCAGTTCCTTTTGTGCATCACAGGTTCCAGCTGGTGTGACCAAGAGCTAGATTGCTTATCTGCTGTATTCTTGATTAGCAGCACCAGGGGAAGCCCTCCCCTCTCCTCACTTTATCATGAAGCAATACCACAAGATTATACCAAAGCCAGTGACAATTGATACATCCTACTTGTTTTCACACCTTCATATCAGCTGAGATGCTGAAAACTTGCTTCCTTGCTGCTCGTGGCAAGAATATATAAGAGCTAGATTGCTTATCTGCTGTATTCTTGATTAGCAGCACCAGGGGAAGCCCTCCCCTCTCCTCACTTTATCATGAAGCAATACCACAAGATTATACCAAAGCCAGTGACAATTGATACATCCTACTTGTTTTCACACCTTCATATCAGCTGAGATGCTGAAAACTTGCTTCCTTGCTGCTCGTGGCAAGAATATATACAGATACTGGGCTTCTTCTTTCCCTTTTTGTCCCTAACCTCTTCTCACCAGTGATCTGCTGTGTCAGGAGAACTGACCTCTGCTGTGTTAGTCTCTGTTGGCTCCCCAGTGGCATTCATTCAGCTGCTGTTAAAAACTCTGCTTGCCACTGTATGTAGGACTGATGTTTTCAACACCATCAGTGCAAGTATGATTGAAACCTGCTGGAATATGGTGCCTTTCTGCTGTATTTTCTGTGCTGATGTAGAAAGAGATGTAGTTCTCTTGATGCTGGAAGTTAAAGATATCTGAACATTGGTTAGAGAGGAAGCTGAAGGAGATCTGGTGTGAAATACCAGTTTTGCTGTCTTTCAGACAGTTTTCTTGTTAGCAGTAATTACAGGGATACAAAATCATCTCACTCAGCTGATTTACATCCAGGAGAAAAGCTAATATCAATTTTCCAAAGATGACAAGAAAATTATTTTCAATGGGAATTGAGTACTTCATTTCCTATGGGAGATATATTGCTTTATTCCTATAGACCTTCTTGATAAGCAAGTTATTTGAGCTGGACACAGGGATAGTTGAGACAGAGTCATGACCAGATCCTAGATCTATGGTTGTCTTAACCCTCAACCATGTTAGTTCATTTCTAGTTCTCCATGCTGCTCTGCCCTCTGCTTGCATATTGCTGTACACCCTTTCCCTCTGACTCTGATGGCACAGAGCTGATCATCCTGAAAGCAACTTGTTTACAAAAGCCTGACTGTTGCCAACAGCTGGCTGCAGATCTAGGTCTGAGCCGTCTGGGAGTCAGGAAATGACACACAGGGCCAAAAGCTAAACCTGATCAAACAGCCAACTAGCTGAAAAAATAATTTGGACTTCATCTCGCCAGCTTTGGCCAAACAGTGACACATTGATTAAAAAAAAAAGCTATTGAAGTTTCCCTCTGAGGGCTTGCTTTTTTGAGTCATTCTAAGATAAGGATAGGAGACTGATGTTAAAACACAATGAGAAGTTCAGGAAAGATTGGCAGCAGCCCACCCTACCGGAAAAATTGGAAGGGTGGAGGTTTGATGTTTTTCTAATCCCATCTGCTCATGAACGTTCTTGAAATGCAGTTAGTTTGTAAATAACCTCTCTCTTGTTTTGTTTCTTTTTTTTCTGTGTTTATCCTTCTCAGTGATGTTAATGTCACTGTTTCCTCATTTCACAAGTCAAAGGAAGGTTCCCAGGCTGCCTCCCTGTGCAGCCCAGTTTAATTGCAGTCACACTGGATGACAAGGAGCATGACAGATCAGGCATATATGGTTTAAAAATGCTGTTCTTATCGCACACAACTCCAGGACATAGGTGACTGAGCAAATAAGCAAACTCCTTCACTGACATAAACTCAGTTAATTCCAATTCAAATGTGTCAGTTTAAGGAAGGGCACGAGTGTTTAGTTTTGGAGTTTTCCAAGCCAGACTGTATCTGTCAGTTGCATTCCATCTTTTGCATTCTGCCGCTCTCGCTCTGTCTTGTTAACAATGCCTTTATTTGAGTACAGCTGTAGTGATGATAGTGCCTCTCAGATACTTTTGCCAGAAATTTGCATCCCTTTTTGTATCATAATTCCAATACACAATCTGTGTGTAATTCAGGTGCTGAAACTCAGAGCAGTTACGGCAGGCAGACAAAATACTAGACCTTTCTACCCCTGCCTTTCATATTCTGGGTGCCACACTTGCACCTTTGCAAAGTTTCCACAGCCACACTTCCACTTTGTTTTGTAGCTTCTGACAGCTGAAGCACTTAATAAATAACTCCTCAAGCTTTAATCTACTCTCCAAAGCAAATGAATTAATGTTCTTTATAATTCCTCAGGGTTTTTAAATATTTCCTTTACAGGCACCACCAAACAAGTCTCAGCTGCTAACTGCAGGAGATTTGCAAATATAAAATTTTGATCGTGTTCAGAATCTTTTAGATGAACTTCTTAATTTGCTTAGATAAGACATAAATATGCATCTGTCTGACCTGGAATAGGTGTGGTGTGTTTGTTTTGATCCATGTCTTAAAGACTGGAATGCTCAGCAGATTATTTTTCTGAAGAAAATTAAATTCTGGGTAGATGTTGACAGTTATGTTTTCTGTACAGCTTTTTAAATTAATTTAGCCTAAAGATATTGTGTCAGTGCATAGTTCTTGTTTGCCTGAAAGTCACACAGGAGGCATTTACAGTCATCACAGTGTTCTGAGCTTTTATCCTTACAATTTGTACTGTGAAAGGAGATGGACAGATGATGGGAATATTATCTTATGGAGCAATTTCCAGTGCTACTTGTTATTGTATTGCCATGTATTCTGTCCATTATAAAGTAAGTAGAACTGAATCATAGACTACCAAGAGCATTCCCTAATAACAATGTAAATCCCAGGTAAATCTACTGATTTTTATGGAGTTATTCTGTATTTACATTGCTTTAACTATAATCTGTTCCCAGTGGTTGAACACTAAAGATAAAAATTGGGGTTTTTTTCTTTCTGTTCCCTGTTTATATTAGAAGTGGTAATCAGTAGATGGGAGTGATTTAATGTAAAATGGCTCTGTGAATCCTGGCTGTGTACATCTGTGCAGTGACAATAAATAATGGCTGTGGGGAGGAATTGTGGTTGAATAGTCATAACTGAAATAAAATGCTGAGGGAAGTCAAGCTTGAGAATATGTTGAATTAGCCCCTTTTTTCCTTAGAACATATGACAGCACAAATATAACTAGCCTAAACCCAAAAGGTAGAGTGATGTAACACCATCACTTGGTCCTGGGAAAACAGTTTCAAGCAAGCTGTAGCTATCCCTCCTTAGGCACAAGGATGGGTGGCATAGCATCAGGTGTGCTTAGATGACAGAGAAGAAGGGAAGACAACTCACAAGAGCTTTTACAATGAAAGAAAGAATCACTAATGAGAAGATGAGAAAATAAGGTGAGCTAGCATAACATCACATGAGGGTGGTTCAAGAGTTGATGCTTCAGCTGACCATATCTTTCTGCCATTCATTAAAATATTAGTAGGGGCTGGATATCAAGGAGTCCACTTTTGATAAATTTTTAGTTGTACCTGAACAGTTTGAAGGGTTCATAACAGTAAATGAAATATTGTTCTTGGTTGCAGTTTGCCTATGGTGTCCCTAACTTGACTCTGAAGGACATTGCTTGCAGTGAGATGCTCCTGGATCGCTTTATTATATTCAGCAGCCGAAGAGGTCTCCCTTCTGTACGCAAGGCCATGTGTGCCTTGTCCCAGCAAAGTCTACAGAGAGTAGAAGATGCCTTGTATGCAAATGTTGATTTCTTTAAGCTATTTCAGCTGGTAAGTATTAACACAATCATCCTGCCTTATGCTGTCATTTTTCTTTGGATGATATTTCATTGCTCTTCAAGAATTCTTTTGTAATACATCACCAATTATTCCAAGTGGTCTTTGTTTATTTACCCCTGCAAATGTAAGGTTACGGATTTGTGTACACTAACCTACCATCAGCAGGACACTAGACAGTTCTCAGTAGGCTTTGGGATGAAACAGATGAAATTCACAGTAAAGTACAACTAGGAGATACAAATGCAATTTAAAAATCAAAGTCTGCATGCAGCTATTATCTGGTCTTTCCAGTCTGTGTGGCAAAACAGTGTCAGGAAAGACCTACCAGGACCCTACTGAGGGTTCTGAAAATACCCCATACAACACATTCTGTCTTTGCTCCACCCAGCATGGCAGAATTTTATGCTGTAGTCAAAGCCATGATGCAGCTTGAGTTGGCATAGCCATATGCACTTTTAAAAAAAAACCCAAACAACAAACAAACTAGCAAATTGTACTGGCTTTCATCACTCTTTCTACAGAAGCTTTTCCTTACCTCTCTCTGCTCATTTTCATAGCCCTTCTTTGCGTTGTTCCTGTTTGTACTGTGACTTTGCTATAAATTGACCACATCTGCAAACTTTGGTTTAGTACAGATATATTCTGCAATTTTATATATATACATAAACATAGGTTAATGTTATTACTTTTAAATATATAATAAAATATAAATTATAACAAATAAATATATATATAATGGCATGCTACAATGGGGGTTTTTGCTTTTGTTAGATGTTCTTCTCCTAATATATTTCTAATATTTCATTTGTATTCTGCACATTGAGGTGCTGCTTTCAGAAAACTATTCACAAAGGCTCCAAGGATTCTTTCCTCGTGATAATAAACTTAGAGTCCATTGTTGTATACATCCCTCATGTCTGCTTTCCCTATGTCCATACTTTGCATTTTTCAAGAATTAATTTAATTTGCTGGTTTCCACTTTGTGATTTAATGTCATGAAACCTTCACATTGTCAGTTTGCTGTATAGAACCAGGCAGGATATATGAGCAACTGCTGAAGTTACATAGAAAGTATTGATCAGAATTTTCTTCCACAGCAGTATAGCATCATGATTAATTTTACATGGATTTTATTCAGCTCTGAGTTGCTCAGAACTGGGGACAAAGGATGTCAGATGTTTTAATTGACACACCAGCAAATCACTGTTTGATAGCACTGATAGTCAGCCATTGTGCCCATGTGACTTTACCAATCCTGATAAGAACCCGTGGTCAGCTGCTGAAAGCTGCTATTTCCATTTCTAAAAATATATCCTTTTATTTTCGTATATCTGATGCTTGCTGGAAGTAGCAGAGAATTAATGCTACAGTACTTCTAGGATAGATTTTCAGCATTTAAGGACTTGATGTGAATATGCATACTGCACTGCCCAGCTACTACGACTGCCCAGTTACCTACTGACTGAAGGGAATGGCAGGTAATCAGCAGGGTGTATGGCTAGGCAGTTTTGGGGAAGGCTGTTTAGGGCCTAGTCTCATACATATTACAGTCTAGCTATCTACAAGTCCAGCTTTATATTTTATTGTAATAGCAGAAGAAATACATGCCTGAGAAAGCCTCAAAAGTGCTACCCCAAGTGTATATGGGATTCTTCGTACAGCTGACAAAGAACGATGCAGTTATGCAAACAATGTGGTATGTGACAGCACACCACGGTGCCACCTGTTTCTTTTAAGCCATTGATAACTAAAGTGTTAACTTCTTCTGGAAAGGCAATTTGGTCAGCCTGCAGGAGCTTGGGAAAGGAATGGTTTCCATCATGTCTGACAGACAGTGAGGACCAGACTGCCTCCAAAATCAGGAAATCGCTGAAGTATAAAGTACTACAAGTTACTTACCTCCATGACAAATGGGGGTTTCTGTATCACAACCTTTCTTAAATTTGGAAGTTCCAAGAGTCTGTACATTCCACTGAAGGAATAGCCTCTGTGATAAGCAGCATCTCAGAAATGCCAGTTCTTACATTTCTCCTCCATTTTTGCACCTCTTAGCATGGTGGGTTTAGATGAGCAGAACAAAACCCAAGCTATATTTTCAGTGGCCTGTGATTGTCTCAGCCTTGTATTAGAAAGAACACTTACACAGGCAACTGTGTGAGTCTGCACATGGGTACTGAATTTGTGGCCCCACAAGACTAGCTTACAAATTACTGTTGCAAATAACTCCAAAGTATTTGAGCTAAAGAAATGCCATCTGGATTTTCTTGTCATTGTAATAGCTGTCGTCATGTAGAAACTATACAAAACTCATCTGTATTTCTTATGTGCTCACAGCTTCCCACCGTGTTGGACAGAAACTCACCAGGTGCTGACCTGAAGGCCTGGGGGAGGGTGCTGTCTAATATTTCCCAAGCAGTACAAAAGGTAAATGATCTAACAACAGATTACATTACTTTTCTTCATAGTGCATAGTCCTTGTTTTCCTTTGTTCTTTGTATGTTCCAGTGACCTGCTTTACCAGAAAGAAAATAGACTTGTTTGGGAAGAGCTGGTTCCTTAAAAATTCATTCTTCTCTCATTACAAAACAAATGTAGACATAAGCTTTGGCAATTATGAATCTTCAGAAAAGATATGAAAGAACAAGAACTGAAAACGGTGCCTGTGACCAGGACCGAGGAGAAAAAAGGATGAGATTCTGGCTGCATTCATGCTTTACCATTCTGGGCACAACTGAGACCTCTCAAGATACTTACTTCCTTTGAGGGTTGTAATTAACAAAGTCTTGTCTTACTGCAGCTAGTCAGGAGGCCAAGTGTTCAGGACCTTATGATTGTTCTGCAACCATTTGTACAAGATGGAAGGCCAGAATCCTTAGGCCACTTGGTGAGTTCCCTGTCAGATCTTTTCTGTGGCTACCCAGAAGGAGGTGGATCCAGAGTGCTTTCCTTCAACTGGTATGAAGATAACAACTACAAAGCTTTCCTGGGGATTGACTCAACAAGGAAGAAATCTGATTATCTTTATGATAACACAACCAGTAAGTTTTTCCACTTAATCTTTAAGAGACTGTAGACATGTACAACCTACATTAGGACACCACTAGTGCTTTTGTAAAGTAATATTTTTAAGCAGTTGGTTCAGGAAATTAGAGACAGGTGAAATGATTTTACTTCATACTTACTTCACAGCTGGAAGCAGATAAGCCCAGAATTGACAGCTGACAGAAATATGCATTTTCTTTTAATATGGAGGCATAAACATAGTCATCATAACTAAGACAGTCCCTCTGTTTTGTCTTCTATTACATGCTACCTGGAAGAATAAGATGTGTCTGAAGAAGGTTCAGGAAAAGATAGTGCTGCATTCTGGAATTGCTTTTCTCTACAATATGCTTTCTAAACTCTATTTTTTCTCTTAACTAGTTTGATGGCCTGCAGCACTGGAATTTAAAAATATCTCATTTTAAATAATACTCAGCTTGATACATGGTGGCTGTTCCCTTGCAAAAAAACACATGTATTTTGTAGCAGAATATTCTACAGCATGATTGCATTTTATGTAGAAAATACTCCAATTTACCAGTGATTTCATCACTTCTTGCTATTGTAATAGGAGAGAATGCAAAGAAGAACTAATTATATCTTTTCTACCATTTGTTATTTTATCTTTTTGTTATGTTTCCCTCTGTTTGCTGCATAGGTTTTTTTTCTCTACTCTTTGCTCATCAGCAATTTTTTCTGTACTACCATCCATGTTATAGCTGGTAGTAGATTCCTATGTCCCTCCTGCTGTGATAGAGTTGCAATATACAGATGAGCACTTTGCTTAGAGAGAGACTCTTATGCCAGAAACTTTAAAAGACCTCTGAAAGGCCCAGCACTCCATTTCTTCAGCCAGGGAACAAAACAATTGAATGCTATCCAAGTAAACTAATTACTTCATAGTGCAGGAGCAAGTTAAATATGTTTACGTTAAAATGTTTAATTCTAAATTATTGTAGGATCTGGTTTTGAACTGTTCCAGAGTTCAACATCCAAGCCTGCTGGATCAGCTTTGTATCAGTATCAACTACAATACAAAGGAGCTAAGTCATTAGGAGTAAATCAACTAAAGCTCAAAATTGCTCAGCATTCTGAGCTGTGTAGTTTCTTTCCATTTGAAATACCATATAAATAAAAGTAACTTTCAAATGGTTGTTTATGTTTGCCCTTCCAGTTTCTGTAGCGTGTACTTTACACCTCCAATATCTACTTACTAGTCTTTTCTGTCTGTTCAGATGTTAGACTTCTACATTGCAGAATGTGCTTTAACCATTCAGATTCAAAATTGGCAGTAAAAAAACCCTCAGGATAGGTATGATAAGATTTGATTACATAAAGACTGTCTTTCTTTCTGTCTTTAGCACCCTTTTGTAATGGATTGATCCAGAACTTGGAATCAAACCCTTTAACCAAAATAGCCTGGAGTGCTGCGAAGCCCCTGCTGATGGGGAAAATTCTCTTTACTCCTGATTCACCTTCTGTACGGCAAATCATAAAAAATGTAAGAAGTTCTGAAATATAAAAATGTATATTTCTAACAAATTGCATCCTAAGAAACACCTTTTGAAAAACAGTGACCCAGCTACCTCAGCCTAACCAGATTGTCCTCTCAGAACTCCATTTGTTCAGATGCTCACTGCAGGAAGGACAGTTACTCTTTGTTTAAAAATATGGGAGACAGATCTTCACTGATTCATCCCATCTTGGCCCACACTACATGCTTTTTCCAGGTCATTCCAGCAGCCTTTTTTTGGAATGATTCCACATTACACTAGTAAAAATAGTAATATTTATATTTATTTTACAGAGGTAGGAACATGAGCAGCTGTGTGTCAGTAAATATTTAAATGTGACAGCTGTGAAGTTTGGATAGGCTCATTGAGACCTAACATTGTGAGACTGTAAATGAATATCAGCATCATGGTTTAGTATTATATCTGTTGAAACTGTAAATAATTTTCACTTCATGAAAGTAAGATGGACTCTGGACTCTTCAGTGAAATGCTTGAAGCTGGGTGAAATGAATCTGAGCAGTTAATCAAGGTCACATATGACCTAGGTTTTAGCCCTGTCATAACCAGAAATTCACTTACTCTCAACAGCTACACAAGGCACAGAACTGCTGCTCATAGTTCACCCAGGAACACTCAGATTTACAGCAGCCCAACATTCAAGTCTTAACTAATATCTTAACTGTGAGAGTATCTGTCTTTGCCAGCTGCCTCCCATTCATTCATCCACCCACGTCATCACCTTTCTCTTTAGTTCTTAATGGAAAGAAATAGTCAAGGAGAAAAAGAGTGGAATAGATAATTATACCTAAAACCTGACTATGCAAGGGAATTAAGTTAGCTAGAGTCAATGTGCACTTGCTTTTTAACATATACAACAGTATTTCATCCTTTGATTCTGGTTAGGTTCTACAGATTCTTTTTTTTGATGATTATTAGCATTTCTACTATTTCAACTAGTTTATAAAGTTTTGGAAGTAAAAACTACATTTGTCACTGAATAGCTGGATCATAAATTTTGTAGTTTAACTCCTTAGATTTCTAACACTCTTTTCTTCTGGTATTTTCATCAGGCAAACTCCACTTTTGAGGAACTTGAACGCCTCAGACTATTGACCAAAGCTTGGGAAGAAGTAGGACCTCAGCTGTGGTACTTCTTTCAAAGCAGCCTGCAAATGAATATGATCCGTGTATGTTATAACTTAGCAGGAATCCTCAGTAAGAGCAGCCTTTCACCATCCTTTATTTTTACTAATGAAGAAGATCATTAATTTGAAAGGTTTGCCTGGAAGCACAGCCTTTGCAGCAAGGAATCTGTGTCCTTTAAGGCTGTTTGCTTGGTTACTGGGCTTGGTTTGAAGGGAAGTCGTGGATGTATTACAGTGTCTCTGTGACAAAGCCTCAGATCTGGGCATACAAGAATCTGAGTAATGTCTTCTTAGTAAAGACAGCAATTGCTGCTTTCCTGCCTCTCCAAAATGTCCTTCAAGAAGAGACAACTTGCTTTTCTTGCGTTCTGTATAGGCAAAGACGGCAGTAGGACCAGCCTTTACTGGGCCAAACAGCTCACTACTTCGGGAAATTGCTTATTTCTTCATCTCTTAGATTTGACTTTGATCAGCTGCAATTTCTATCTGTAATTAAAGTTCATAAAGCAGTTCATACTAGAGAAAACATTTGGTTTTCCCCATTTTCCTATATTAAACTATATGTTTATATCATTTATCTTCTTGCTTATACAAAAGCAATGCAGTAAATAGTCAAGGATACATTTCTTTTCAGCCGTTCTTCAAGCCTCACCTCCAGTTCAGTTATGCAATTGCCCATTTGTAAAATTAATTCCTTAGCACACCCTTTTGTACTCGTTCATGTCTGAAAAGAGCTATGGAAATTAATACCTTTCTAGCTAAACAGGTCATGGAAAGAGGATCATTGTAGTGAAGCTGTCCTGATGTATTTCTTCAGGACTCGCTGAGGCATCCGACAGTGAGGGACTTCTTGAACCGCCAGCTGGGTTCTGAAGGCTTAACTGCTGAGCACATAATCAACTTCCTCCACAATGGATCTTCAAGGAGCCGGGAGAGGGGAATGGCAGACTTTGACTGGCGGAACATCTTCACTGCTGCAGACCAAGTTCTGCGTTTGCTCAGTCAGTATCTGGAGGTAAGGTCCAGCCCTGCCCCGATGGGAATATTTGTAGAGGTTATCTTAACGCTGGGTAGGCAGTATTGGGGTCTGTGGCAACAGACAAAAAGGTTAAAATCCTAAGACATCTTCGTTTGTTTCAAATTTAATCTTAGTATTAAAAGCATGTGTTTAAAACAATACAGTGGTACAGTAATATGAATAGTTACTCTTATAATAAAATGTTCAACTTGATCCTTAAATGCTATATTCAAAATGTTGGTTGAATGTCTGAATGCACTTCAATGCTGAGAGGCAGAAAGTGAATGCAAAACCTCAAGAAAATGTTTCTTTTGTAAGTACCAATAACCAATAGGCCACTACTTTCACAAGACAGGACCAGAGAACCTACTAATTATTTGGTAAATCCTCCTTCAGGCTTTTAAGCATGTGAGCAAAATTCCATTGAAACCAATGAGGGAGTTTCTTCTTGTTCTGTAGCCACTTCTGACAAGATGTCTGTCTCTCCTGGAGTCTGTACCCCTCTTCTCTGGTGTGCTGTTTCAAGTGGTGCTCTCTGAAGACTTTTGAGAGCCACAGTGAGGTGAAGTTTAATTATACAAATAAAAAATGCTAAAGGTGTAGATGAAAATATCAAGCCTTTGTGAAGCTACTTTGAGGGAGAGGTTTCTCTGCTATGGACAAACTAATCTATTTTACTGATGAGTTCATCAAACTCTGACTAAGTCCAATGTGAAAAAGTTTATATTTTTTTAGATGGCTTAATGCTTGGGAACTCAGCCCTTACCATGTGATAGGGTCTTTGTAGAGATAAATAACATCTTAGAATCACTTCTGAAAGAATAGTAAATATTAAGTTATTATTTAATGAGTAAATAAGCTGAGCCTCAAGCTCACAGAGAAAATTTGTACTAGTTGTAAGCAACAGGACTAAGCTTAACTCTCCTAATTTCAGTCCAGTTCAGTCTAAAAGATCATTCATTCCATGCAAGAAGGCAGGAACTGAGAGTTTATCTGCCTTCCTACAGCTAGTACAAGAGGGAATAATAAAGGTGTTACACAAAGCTCTGCTGATTCTTTTGATGATCTTTTTTGCATCATGTTAGCAGAACTGTTTCTTACTCAAACTGAGTGAAATATATGGCTTGCAGCAGGTCAGTGCTGGAATATCCACAGTATCAGGGCAGTTACTGTACCTGGTAATAGATCTTTGTGTCCTAACGTTCTTTGTAATGAGCTTATTCTTTAAAGCCTGCTGTTTACACGGAGTTGTTAGCATTTGAGAATGTTTTCACACTGTGCCAAACACAATGGGAACGAATTGCTCCCTTTCAGGGACACCCTACTCCTTACCTTAGTGTGCAGTGAGGAGAGGTGTGCTGCCAGCAACTATCTTTGGAGACTCCAAATCTCTCCTGCAAACTGTGGTGGGCTGAGAATCCCACAGGTTATGCAGCAGCTGCTCATTCTCACCACCCCAAGAATTTCCTGTTCTTCCCTTTGATTACCTTAGGCCACAGAACAGCTAAACTGTTTGCAAGAGCTACCTAGTCACCTGTTTATGTTCATTATTTTCTGGTTCCAACTTCCAAACCTTTGCTTAGTATTTTGCTTTTAGTTTTCCCATCTTATTTGGACCATGTTAAAATGTTAAATAATTACTGGGAGAAGATCAGAAATAAATTTCCCCAAGTGGTTGATGAACAAATTTTGATATAGTGAGGTTTATGAAAGCTCAGACTGAGTTCAAATTCATTGGGGTTAAAAAAGAAAAAAGGGGTAGGTAGAGCACACAGCCGTTATTTTGAATGCAATTCATGTTAAGAGAAATAAATCCTAGCTTTTGGCTCTTAGATTACAATATAAAATCTCTTTTCACTTTCAAATTTTGTGAATTGTTGCAAGACTGGTGTCTTAACCTATGTTCTTATACAAGCTTTGGTTTCACTCTACTCGTGGAGAAAATCTATGAATATTTGTACTTTCTGTTTCAAAGACTTGCAGTTTCCTTGACTGGACCCCTGGGTAAGAGCCTATGCTGCTCCTTCACCCAATCCAGACACTGTCTATTCTGCAGTGAAAATCTAGACAAGATCAGTAGTCTCTCAGTACTTTGCCAGCGTAATTCCCACTGATTCCCCTGGACATCTACATGAGTTCTTCTGCAGCTGCAACAAGTAACTTGAAAATTATTCCTCATAATAAAGAAACAGTAAAAAATCCTCCAGGCACTGCAAAGACACAGTTCAACAGCAGGGCTTTGTTGTGGAAACACTGCCACTTTGGCAAGAGCTAAACTGAGTTCCTGAACTCAGTTAACTATGTGGCATAAACCTATCCTCCAAAAATTAATGCAACATGAGCCATTAGTCTAATTTGATTTCTCTTCTGGCATGCAAATCAGAGAGTTTTTCTGCCTTATTTTGCTTTCTGATATGAAATTCCATGTAGTTTAATTTTCTGAAGCGAACTAGGAGACTGAACACTTGCAAACACCAGGAAGTTATAATAAATTTATAATTTAAGCACTGTTTTGTTGTGAGTTAAAAATATATATTTTCATATAGATCCCATTAAACCATGATAGTTCAAGTTTGAAAGGAAACAGGGCTAGATTTATCAGAGAGGAAGGCGTAAAACAACCACTTGCTCGTATGAACCCTTTGATGTGGAGTAATTTTTGGTTATGACTTGCAAGAGATGATCAAGAAGATAAGATCAAGCAAGATAACCTGTTGGAATTTTATGAAGCAGGTAATTCAGTAAGTCTTTCCAGTCCATCTCTGGTAATGTCTTGCCAATTCTGAAGGGCAGAAGGTAAATATACAAACATAAATCTGCAATTTTACAGACAACCAATGCTAAAGTTTCTAGTGTTCACAATCTTTGTCTTACAATGCCTGCTAAGTAGGAGGAACATAAAGACCCTAGATTTTTATGACTTTGTGTCTTCTATATGGAGTGATAAGAACACATTTCTTAGTCACAACAGAAACTAGGACAGAAGACATTTTATTATCAAGATAGTTGAAGTATGTTAACCGTAGCCAGCAGGTTAATTGCATGTCAGAGCTCAGTAGGGATACATTATTACTAGTAAGATCAATTGACTAGGAATAAATGTCTAAATACCTAAGAGACATTAAGATTTAAATGTACGCTCTGACTTTCCAAGTGCTTCACTTGACAAAGTGCTTTTCAGCATAAGTCCATCCTCTCTTTGTAATTATTTGTAGTGCTTGACCTTGGATAAATTTGAAGGTTTTATTGATGAAACCCAACTGACTCGTCAAGCCCTTCGCCTGTTGGAGGAAAACAAATTCTGGGCTGGTGTGGTATTTCCAGACCTAGAACCCACAACCAGGAATCTTCCACCACATGTGACATACAAGATCCGGATGGACATAGATGCAGTGGAAAAAACAAACAAAATCAAAGACAGGTAAATGATGGTTACTTCTCAGTTCTTGCTTGCCATGTCATGAATATGAGATTCATAAGAATATTAGAACCTGCATTGAATACATATGTGAAATCAGGCAGTATTTGTTAGTAGTTACTATGTAGTGCAGAGCAGAATCCAACTCCAGTTTACCAGGTACTAATGTAAGTGATATCACTCTGAACAGTGAGTGGGTGCAGTAATACATTATAAAGGGAATTACTCCACTCAAAATCTGTTCAGTAACCTGCTTAAGTTTTTAGCTGATTTCATCAGTGGGAAAGGCAGACAAAGAAGTCCTGCATGGATTGTGACTCACCTCCCCTCTACCAGGACAGCAGAACTTCTCTGCTGTTCCACCTCAAGTCCCCCTCAGATGGACTGACTTAAAGGGATAGCAGAGGTTGTCTGCAGGGTTGTCTGCAGATGAATAAAATGGTATCTGGTAGTTTCAATCCAGCTGTTTCAGTTTAATCTCCAAGAATATTGTATTCCAAATACAACTATTACTATTCTAGAGCAGTTACTCTGCAACATGATAAATTTATGTACATTTGTGGCCAAAATTCCTAACCTGCCTCAGTGTAGAGAAAATGAAAGGAAACAGAAGAACCTTGCAGATCATATCCTTTGTCAAGCAGTGTGGTCTGACAGACCAAAATCTAGAAAAGACAAC
>NW_008681022.1:32524-38489 GCF_000695815.1 Acanthisitta chloris | reverse complement strand
CAGCAGGATGGATGGATGGATAGATTTCCATCATGACCTTCCCCTAAAATCACTGTTTTCTCAAATGATTTCCATGTGAATTTTCTTTTGAGGTACTGGGATCCTGGTCCAAGAGCTGATCCTGTAGATGATTTACGTTATATCTGGGGAGGCTTTGCATATCTGCAAGACATGATTGAGCATGGGATTATAGAGACCCAGACCAGCACTGAAGTGCCATTGGGAATTTATCTGCAGCAAATGCCATATCCATGTTTTGTGGATGATGTGTGAGTAAAAGCAATTTGTCTTAATTCTATCGAGTACTTGGGTTGCTGGATGCTTTGAGACTCTCAAGCACCAGATCTAACCCTAGCCCTAAGGTATATATGCAAGTGCAATAACTGAGACATAACTGAATAAATTTGCTCTTTTTCTTATACTGACATAACCCAGACTCCAGAAGCCACCTTTGCCAAGGTTCTACCCCTAATCCCAAACCTGACCTTTGTTGCATTCAGGCAACCAATGTCCAAACCTAAAATGAATGCAAAATACTTCTTGATCAGACTCTCCCTCTCCACCTCCCTCCCTTTCTATTCAACAACGTGAACCTGTTGTTCTCTTTGTCAGCCTTTTCTTTTTCACTACTGGGGCAATAATTTCAATTGTTGTTTGGGTCCCTATCTCAACCATGGTGCCCTCAAATGCAGTTTGGGTCCCTGTCTCAACTACAGTTCTCTGAGACTACCGAACTGTGGCATGGTAGGCACAAGGCAGGCCTCAGTACAGGGCTACAAGCTGATGGTTTTCATTGGGATAGGCAGGGCACCCTTCTATCAGGTGAATATGTCAGTTTCCCAGGGTTGATTGCCTGTTCAGGTGTCAACTCTCAGGCTGTGGGAGGTGGTAACCACTTGAAGAACCTGCCCAAATGCTTCCACACAGCCTGTCACCCAGGGACCACTCACTTCCAGGCATATTTCTGTATCACCTTACCCAAAATTTGTTTTCCTGTACACCAGGACCACACTAGATTTCCCAAACACAACAATATGCTAGCAGTGTTGATTAGTGGTAGTAAACAGCTCACATAAGGATGAACAAGGACCCTGGGAAGTTGCATAATAAAACCATCTGCATCAATCCCAGCTAGGGCATGGGAGATATGTTCCCTCACTTTCTTCACAAGATAACTCCCCCTGCACATCAAGGCCATCAATGGCAGCGCAAAGCGCACAGCCATTATTTGTGTTAACATGTTCCCAGGCTCAGCAAAATAAAGAGATAAGCAGTGCAGCTGATAAACTCTGTGTCCTGCACAGGAACTGCTACTCGCTAACTATTGTAACTATGGCATGCTTTATGTATAACTGCCCTGTCTGGTCCCATGAAGGGTGCCAAGGACTGTGGTGAGTTGACCTTGACTAGACACCAGGTGCCCACCAAGCCACTCTATCATTCCCTTCCTCAGCAGGATGGGGGAGGAAATTGAGATTGGAAAACAACTTGTAGGCCAACATCAGGCTCTTTACTAAGGCAAAAATGAAAAAAAAAAAGCCCCAAGGATTTATTCTCTACTTCCCATCAGCAAGCGATGTCTGACTGCTTCCTGGGAAACTGGGATTTGGCACACATAGAAATTGCTCTGGAAGACAAATGTTGTCAATATCAAATGCCCCCCGCACTGCCTCCTCCTTTTTCTTAGCTTTTATATCTGAGCAGACACCTTAGATAATATGAAATATCCCTTTGGTCAGTTTGTGTCAGCTGTCTTGATTTTGTCCCCTCCCAAGGTTTTGCCCATCCCCAGCCTACTGGTGAGGTGGGAATGTCAGAGACAGTGCTGATGCTGTGCCAGCACTGCTCAGCAGTAGCCAAAACACTGATGTGTTATCAACACCTTTCTAGCTACCAATGCAAAGCCCAACACTGTGGGGCTGCCATGTGCAAAATTAACTCCATCTTAGTTAGACCCAATACTCTGAGTCATGGTTTATATGAATTTCAGCAGCTTTGCTGGCAGCACCTGATGGCTTTAATGCTTAATTTGTTTAATTCTTTTACCAGTGAATCTTGGGAACACAAAAATATCATGACACTCGCAAACTGTTAACATTAGCATATGTCTTAAAATACTCTTTTTTGATCATAATAAAAGCATTATGGCAATTCACTGTGAAGAGAGATGTATTTTCATGAGCCACCACATGTTTGGCAGCTTTCAGTAACTCTCAGAACCTCTTTGTAAAATAGAAGTAGCATCTATCTCATGGCAATGCAGCGACCATTAGCTCATTAATATTTAGGATGCTTGTGAAGTTCACTAGCAACATGTTATTGATGTTTAGACTGAGCATTTCCAGTTTCATATTTAATGAATGCATTCTTCCCCACTCCTCTTCCTTTTTGTTCTTGTTTTTCATCTCAGTATTTCTCTGTTTTGCCTAAATTTAATTTATTTCTTCCTTCTTGCTTTTGTAGCTTCATGATCACCTTAAACCGCACCTTTCCCATCTTCATGGTGCTAGCTTGGATATATTCAGTCTCCATGATTGTGAAGAGTATAGTGCTGGAGAAGGAAATGCGTCTGAAAGAGGCTATGAAGAACAGGGGTATAACTAATGGAGTGATTTGGTGCACTTGGTTCCTAGACAGCTTTCTCATGATGGCTGTGAGCACATTCCTCCTGACAGCAGTGATCATGGTAAGGGTTGCCGCTCTCAAACTCATTGTTGTGTTTGCACTGCTGATACCAGTTTGCCATTGAGAAAGGACAGCAGCCCTTGAAAGGGAGGTGTGAATGGTAGTGGCCTGTTCTGATCACAGCATGTAGCAGGCACATTCTTGTAAGCACACCTCATAACATCAGCAGCACTTGGTAGAGGCAGAAAAATCAATTCACTAGGAAAGATTTATTGTGAGATCCCTTATAGAACAGTACATCCAGCTGATTACTCTGTATATTGTATTTTCTGTAGGCAGATGTAGACCCCCAATAAATAATAATTGCTGCTTTAAATCAAAGAGATCAAAGTTTGAAGAATTGTAATCTTTTAATTCACTATATGTGATTCATTTATAATATCCTGTGCTTGACTGCTTAGAAATTATGCCACTGTTTCAGTAGAAAAAGAGACTGCAAGAATAGAACTTTCAGAAAAGCCTAAAAAACCCGGCCCAGCATTTGCTTCAGTGACTCAGAATACTGTAATTTTTGTAACTTTTCAAGACAGTTTGGATATTGTCTCTGAGGACTACATCTTATCTCTGTTACCTGAGAACCAAGCTCTATATTTGAAGCTTGCTGCTATGTTTGCTTATATAAATGTGTAGCGTTTTGATAAGGAAGAATGTCCTTGCACTTTTTCTGATGCAGGGAAACTGGTATCGGTATAGATAGGAAGTTAGGGTTCAATCCGCTCTGTCTTATCTGCATGCCCTGGTGAGTTGTCCTAGCTCCTGGTGGCTCCATCACAGCTTGGATGGATAGAGAAAGCTTACTTTATTTGCTACACTGGTTTAATTAAAAATCAGGAGATAATTAATACCAAAGAGGAATGTCCTTGTACCTAAAATTCACTTTCTTTCCCAGATTTCACTATGCCAGCACGAGGCACCTTTGTAAATACATCCTTATGAGACATTGCATCAACATTGATAAAGAAATCAGTCTCAGAGGCCCAGTGGGATGTTGCAACAACATTGAGATCTATTTATAGTCTTATGGATCTATTTGAGCCTTATATAAGTTGACCTAATAAATAGGTCTCAACATTGTTTTTTAGGAGTAAATAGATAATTGGCAGCAGTCCATGCTCTTCTTAGGAGGGAGTGTTTCATCTACAAAAACTCTAATGAAGAAAGGGCAATAAGAGTTCACCCAGTGGGTCACTTAGTACACAAGGATCCCTGAGAAACTGCACTTAACCTTCTGGAGTTTGAATAACATTTATGTGCAGAAGCTTTATAATTTTCCTGTTGTTTTGTTGCTATTTTTTTTGAAGATGTGTTTTGTCACACCTCCTTAAGCTGTCTTTTCTGCACATCGAGCAAGTGGATTGAGGAGACGGTGAGAAGAGATCAGTGAAAATTTATTATACTTGTTCAAATAGTTTTATTTAAGATGTATGAGTTTCCAAGCAGGCACACCTTGCTTGGAGTAATTTGTGTATTAAGACAGGGACAGAACATCTATTTTCAATCAGTGATGGTCTTAATTCAGTCATCAAATACGAATATGAACTCCACAGCTTGTTGTACTAACCTGAAGTCACAATCCAGGAGCAGGGATAAAGTTAAGGGAAGGATTTGATATTGTTATGACCTCAAGTGTTGAAACTATTACCTGGGACGGTTAGAAGTCATATTAGATAAGAAAGACTGGCTGATTACTCATTGCCTGTTACAAGACAATGGCAGTTCCGACCTTTTCTGCTAGTTCAGGAGGTAGCAATACTTCTGAATTTTTCTGTTTTCCTTTTGCTCACAGCATGGACAAGTACTGCATTATAGCAATCCATTTCTCTTCTTTCTGTTCCTACTGACATTCATCACTGCCACCATGATGCAGTGTTTCTTGTTCAGCACCTTCTTCTCCAAAGCAAATCTGGCAGCTGCCTGCAGTGGAGTCATCTACTTCACTTTGTACCTGCCCCACATCATCTGCTTTGTCTGGCAAGACCGCATGACTTTTAAGCTGAAGATCCTAGCAGTAAGTCTGTCACTGGTTCTATGGTGTCTTTGCTCTCCTTCTCACAGTGCATATGTGATTTACAAAGTATTGCACACCTCTTCCTCTCTGCTTTTTTGTCTCAGAGAGGGAGACCTCTACATCTCTCTCAAGTACTTAAGGATCACAAGTGCGTAAGACTTTAGCAGGCTTAGTGAGCAAGAGATATCTTCATGGCTTTTAGAAAATTCAATTAAATTTATTTTAGTTTTTGAATGCTAGAAAATTAACATAATGCTTAAAGTGATTTTAACACTTCCTTACAAGTCAAAGCAAACTTAACTTCTGGTATGTGTAATATGTGAAAAAATTAATATATGAAAATACAAAGGCCATTCACAAAATGGGGACAGTCAGCTCTCTCATGTGCTATAACCTAGTTAACAGCATAGTATCTAAGTATGAGAAGACCTCAAGATTTCTTCTGTTCCTGAACATAGAGCTTGGATTTGAACCCAAGGGCCAAAGCTCTGACAAATATCCTTCATCTAAGAAGTTGTAGACAATCTCCATGCAGTGTTTCCTTGTTGATTCTCTTCCATTTTAGGTAAGATACTTAACAAGTCAGGGGAACTGGAAACTCCTTGCTGAAAGGGAACTGTAATCTTATAAAATTTTTCAGACTGATTTTATGTTGCCCAATGAATCAGGAATGACAGCTGGTGTTTGTATGCAGTCTCTCCATCTTTACTCTGTTCTCTTCTTGCACTAGGAAATCTAATGAAAAAAAAAAGAAAAACACTTTAAAAGCTGTACCTAAGTGTAAATATGGCTATGAATCAGCTTTCTTAAGAGATGTACTATACAGATGTAGTACATACCCTTTTTAGTTCTACCAGTTATGGCAATAAAGTGGAAAACTTGATCCTGTCATTAAGTCAGGAAGTGAGTAGGGTTGGCCCCTGACAGATTCTGATTTGGGAAGAAATCTTGAGACTAGCACACAGTCTAACTATACAAACAACTCTTCACCATAAAGTGAAGGAGGAAGCATCCATGTAAGAAAGGATATTTGCTGGCCAGAAGCCATGAATATTTCTCTGTTCCTACACTTTTGTCTTACCTTTGTTGTTCAGAAGTTAGTTTCTGAAGCAGACCTGATCACCAGGGCTGATAAGGCTAGGGTGTGCACATGTAGAGGGCCTGAAGTAAAAGTTTAAAATTTTAAGGACAACGAATGTGATGATGAAACCCAAAGATTCTTTACTTATCACACTATGATAGTTCCTCACTGGCAGTTGCTGTTGGGATCCC
>NW_008681022.1:26908-32501 GCF_000695815.1 Acanthisitta chloris | reverse complement strand
GCATTCCTGACTAGACTGCATGTCCTGTGAAACAGCACTGTATCAATTCTTCCTCTGCTTTTGCAATGCAACATTGAAGAGGATGTTTGGATACTCGATTCGTTTATTAGTTTTGCTGTGTGAGAACCAGCTAGCAGACATGACAGGGGAAGGGATGGCTGTGATTTTCCTTATCCTGAGCATCTGGTGTACTTTCTGTCTTGTTACTCATAGTGGCCCTGCCCCATACACTCAGAATATATTTTGTTTCTCCAGGATAGGCAAAGGTGTACACTGTGAATTTCTAGAAGCATTTATAGTATTGTCTGAACAGAGACCTTAATAAAAAGAACAATCTGTAGGGGTTACCTAGTAGCTAAAGAAAGTACAGCCAAAGTTGATTTCAGTCTGTTATGTCTAAATAGTGCTTACGGGTACTTTCATTCACAGGATTAAACATTACAGGCCAATATAAAAGTGAAACCACTTTTCCCATGTCATTTATTGGGCATTATCAAGTTTTGAAGTCCAGACCCTTTAGGTCTTTTTCTTTTACAAAATGTCCCCCTGTCTGAGTTGAGTGTCATGTTTCCTTTATTCCAGAGTTTGCTTTCTCAAGTAGCTTTTGGTTTTGGAACAGAATACTTGTCACGCTATGAAGAACAAGGCCTCGGCCTACAGTGGGATAACATCAGAACCAGTCCCTTGGAAGGAGATGAATATAGTTTTCTTTTTTCCATTAACATGATGCTTTTTGATGCTTTTCTCTATGGAATACTTTCTTGGTATCTTGACAACGTTTTTCCAGGTATGTCAGTTTCTTATTCATACAAAGCAGTGGTAGTTGTTGTAAACTGTGTTAGTCTAATTGGTCTCTGAGCAATTAACTGCCAGAAAAAATTCATTTGGCATTGTAGGCCATAAATTTTATCCAGTTTAGCACCACTGGTTTATTAAGGACTTCCACTTTTCTGTCTTTCTTTTCCCTTTCTCCTATTTTATTTCTGAAAAGAAAGAAAAAGGAGGAAGGGGTAAAAAGGAGGATGCAATTTCTGGTTTCTTTTTTTTTTTAAATTTAAATGGAAAATAAATCTACAGAAATATCACCTGTTATAATCCAATTTGTGTATCTATTTTTCTTCTGATAAGTTTCAACTACTTCTAATGAGATTCCTTTTAACTTTTAAAAATATAAAAATATCAGTTCTAGTTCACATATACACTATGGCCGCATTAGACAAACTGTTTCTTAGAGGATGGTACTATTCCCTAAGACATGTACTGTGTCCTAGGCAGTTGTGAAAGTTCCTGTGTGGATTTATATTTGCTTCCTAAATGGGAATCTTGGTTTTAGTGTGAGTTCACAAAGGGATTTTCTTTTTTATCAGTTACAAACTTCTGGAACTTTCTTTGTGAGGAAATGGTTTGTCCTTGTAGTTTAAATGGTTATCTTGTTTCGTATTGAATATTGTTATAATAAATGCAAACTCTTATGCTGTGCAAGCAAGTGAGCTTTCTTTTCTTCAATTTATTACTCCTGCATGTAAACTGCAGTTCCAGAGTGTGTTCTTGGCAGATTACTTTTTTTTTTTACTTTTCTGCAACTCCATTTATTTAAAGTAGAATGGAAAATGTACTATTTCCATGAATGTGGCAGGAATTAAACAACAGGATTTCTTCATCCATAGATACAAATTGGTTTTTTGCTGTCAGTACTTTACACAGAAGTAACACCTTTAAGGGCTTCTAGGTATTAGCTTCACTTCCTCTCAGTGTTTGCTCTGAGTGTCTCCTTGGCTTTCTGCTCCTCTGCTTCTGTAGAATTTCTCATAGCATTTCTCTGTCACATGCATGCAAACCTACCAAATCAATGCTGTAGTCTTTGAGGTTACTATATGAGTCCCCTGCATAATCCTTTGAACCTTATGGTTCTGCTCCTGCCCAAGTTTGCTCTGCAGCCAATCTCCCATTGGCACACTGGTCCCTTAGGTGTTTGAGCATTTTGATCCGTAATGAATTTCACTTGGGTTTTGCATTCATCCTGAATCAGAAGCTGTTGTTTTAGGCACCAGATTCAGAGGAGTATAACTGAGTCCATAACAAGTGAAGGCAAACTGTGGATGCAGACAGAGCATTTGTGTGCATGAATAGGAGTACAGGTGGTAGGGTCAGTTTTGTTGATTCAGAAATAAGCAGACACGTTCATAAACAGTGGTTTTCACAATAGAAAAACTGAACATCTTTCAGTGGCCATCACAAATTGATTTTATATAAGTAGCACAAGGCCAATAACATCTGGGTTCACAAGGATGCCAGCTGTAAACATAGCATCTCAAATTCCTGCATTCTATAAATCAATATGATCCAGGAAAGCAGTGTTGACTTGCTCTAACTCTGATCTAGCCTGACAAGAACTGGTAATGTTACTGTACTTTCTCTTTTCCAAACTGACTTAACCTGTGACCAAAAAAGCCTGTTTTTTCTTAAGAAGAGGATTCCCCTTTTCTTGAAAGGCTGTGTGCTGAAATACCAGTCAGAATTTCTTTTCTCATTACCAGTTGTGTATCCAGGCCCAGGGCAATAAGTGTGAGTGAATATAAAAAGCTTTTCACTCATGTCAACCCTCAAGCGTTAAGAGGGCCTTAAAAGAAAATCCCTGAGTGAGGCTGAAGCATCCCATCTGAAGCAGTTCAGCTGCTGTCTGGTTGGTAAGATTGTCCCCATGTAGGGAGTAGCTTCATTCTGAAATGAAACCACATTCTACTTAAGGCAAAATAAGGACAATCGCATCACATATTTTCTGAATATTTTACAGCTGTCCAAAAGAAAAAAATAATCTGTGAACAAAATCTGTTCTGTCAGGTACTTGATGAATGGTTTGACCTTCTGATATGCAACACTAGAACTTTGCTTAGATGAATTTGCGCCTAGTGAGGAATGAGGTTATGAAGTGCACTTTTATTTTTGTTTTAGGGGACTATGGGTTACCACAGCCTTGGTATTTTCCTGTGCTGGCTTCTTACTGGCTTGGCTCTAGAAACCCAGAAACTGAGACAAAAGCAGCCACTGATGGTGAGTTCTTCTAGAACTTTGGTGTTTAGAAATTACTTCACTGATCTGCTTAAATGCGACTACTTAACATTTCCATTACCTGGGCTGCTGCAAAAATGAGAGACAGGCTTACACTGGGAATCTCAGCAGGTACCTTTGAACTTGGAAAGGCCTGCTATTATTAGTTATTAAAGGTAAGTCACTGTTCCATCTGACAGCCTTTAAAGCTTTGGCTAGCAAGCAGCATCAACCCCCCACTCTCTTCCCAACATCTTTTGAGACATTCTAGGAGATTTTATTGCTCAACATAACATTCATGAAATGTTTATGTTATTTACACTGAGGTTCCCCATGTTTCTAAACTTGATTATCTTTTATTTAGTTTGACACTAATTTTTGTCTGTTTACTTTCAGTTTCTAAGCAAGATCATAATTTATGCCACCCTTGTACCAACTTGAATAAGCTCAGTAAAGCTTGATTAGTAGCTGGAGCATATAACATGACATGCTGTGAGAGCTGGGTCTACTCAGCCTTGAGAGAGAAAGCTAAGATAGATCTAGACTTCTCAGATATGTCTTTTGGAAGCCTGAGAGGCAGTGGATGTAAACTGAAAAACAGGAATTCTGATTCAATATAAGAAAAAATATATTAACTGTGAAGGTGGTTGGAACACTGGAACAGGTTACTCAGAAAGGTTTGTGAGGATTTTTGGAGATAGTAGCTGTGACCTGAATTGGCCTTTTTTTTGAGGATTGAACTGTAAATCTTTGAAAGCCACTTCTGATCTAAATTATTCTATTATTATCTCATCTAAACTAAGTGTGCTGATAGTTATTCCATCCTCCAACCCCAAAAGATTGCCTGGGGTTTTCTCAAGCAGGGACAGTTGAAGATATTTGAAGAAGGGACATTTGAAGAATTAACACTCTACAGTGGCTCAGCAGCTGCAGAACTTTTCTCAACTCCTGTCTTTCCTTCAAGGATAATACTGAACATTTTCTTAATTTATTGTAGCAGGTTAATGTATTGAGAGGAAAACTGGATAGGAAAATGTCAGATAATGTAAATTCAGAGCTGAAAATCAAGCTAAACTGGTAAACTATCTTGGTACTTTAAAAATTTACTTCTATTGGTGCACTTATGTATCCCCCACTTTGCCCTTTTAGGTGTTGCAATGAAATTGTTCATGTTGCTATTTGTACACCAGGTAATTTTAGACAGTTTTATGGGCTAAAATTTCTTATAGCAGAAAGTTATGGTGAAATTTCACAACAAAAGTAAGTTGCAGACCACCTGATAAATTAAAATCATGCTAGTTTCACTCTAGACTGCCAGCCTGAATTTGTGTTATTTCAACAGTTCCTTCAGGGGCTCCTGCTTCCTGCATCACTGTTCTTGCTTCAAGCCTGACCCAGTCAGTGATTATATGTAACTGTTTGCCTTTGTGGCAGCAAGATCAAATTGGAAAGCCAGAAACTCGTTCATTCTGGCCTAGTGCTAGTCTCTTAATCTAAGTAGTAATTTAGCAGTTTGCTTTTCATTTAACATTTTAATTATGTTTTTTTTCCTCTCTCTCCCTATAAGTTCAGGAAATGTTTGTACAGCCTTTCTCTTCATATGGTGAAGAATTTGGTCTAGAGCTGCATGAACAAAATGTACAACATGTACCTAATATTAGTCAGGAGCTTCTACTCTGATCTATAACTGCAAAACTGTCGGTCATCTTCCTTAAATATCAGATTTTGACACTGTGAAGCAGAATTTAAACTAGATGGTTCTGACTGTTGTGTTCCTAACTTAAGTAAAACACTGATGGTCAATGCTCTTGGAAAGCTCAAGACTTAGGACTACCTTCTTTTCCTCAAAATATTTCTAAAGAAAAGAGGAGAATAAATTTTAGTTAATTAAATCTTGGTTACTTTTGATTTATATAGAAAAAAGTCCAGACTCAGAAGGCTGTGTCGATCAGAAGACCATGGAAGGGGAAAAACATGAAAGCAGAGCAAATAAATCTGAAGAACCTGACAAAACAGAAGAAAAGAGTGACAACCAGGGGAAGAAGGATGGTAAAAACAAACAATGTAAACACAAACGAGAAAAAGAACCCGACGAGCAGGGGAAGCCTAAGACAGATGTCCAGGACAAAGATGAAATTAATAGTAAGGAGAGAGAGCACCCTGAGTACTCATTGTACTTCGTAGCAAACTAGACATAGGAATGATTGGAGTCAATCTACATGAGCCCAGTAAGCTACAGATGATAGCATGCAACTGCCAGAGCTAAGCACAATAGAGACACTGACTCTTACTGATCCCTGTACATTGATATTCCCTGAGAATAATTTAGGCACTACATATATGAGAGCTGCCTTCCAGAAGAGCTGTGTAACTTGCTTTTTACCATGAAAATGCAGGCTGTTTCTTTGGCAAGTTAGCATTTATGCTGAGGGAGGCCTCAGAGACACATACATTGACTTCTTAGAATTAAACAGAGCCATGACTTCTATAGAAATACTTAGGCTGAGAGGAATGTTCTTCCCTCCTAGCACCCTGCTCCTTTTTT
>NW_008681022.1:15918-26884 GCF_000695815.1 Acanthisitta chloris | reverse complement strand
GGAAAGGATGGTTTCAAAGGGATTTATCTGAAGTGGTCTGTGTGTCTGTCTTCAGCCTTTTCTGATGTTGACATTAGCTACCACCTAAGAATTCCTGAAAGACCTGCCTTGTTTTCAAGTCCCAATGTCTTCTTTTGTGGGGAGCCAGAGGATTTTCTGTATGGGATGCTCAGAGGAATGCATGTGGATTCTGTAAGCACAAGTGACTGCTACAGACAGCTCTGAGCCCATTCTGACTCTCTTGAAAAACTGGAGATAAAAGTGGGGTCATCAGAGCTCCTCACGTAGGCACTGAAAACATGCATTCAGGGTGAATGGAAACAGGACAGGACTTCAAAAGAAAAAAGACAGGCAGAGGTCAAAGGTTGTTTCAGCCAATCTTCTCCTAGTACTGCCTTATCTTTGTGGTGCTGTACTCATCAGTTCCCAGGTTTCAGCTGTTCTATGGCCACAGAGAAAGGTCTTTTTTGCCTGTCACTGCACAAAACCAGCCTGTCTTCCCTTTCAGCCACCCACACAGGAACTGGGAGGCATGTGGAGAAACCAAGAGCAGACCTAATACAGTTCAATGACAGTTTCCAAAATGATTTCACATAAGAGCTAGTGCTTCCTGTCAGAGTAATGGGATGGGAAATGGAGAGTAGTTCTAATGGCTTAACTCCAGTGCAGTCCAATACTAGCACAGGTTAACAGAGCAGGGCAGACACTATAAATCTGTCCTAATTGCATGATATATTTTAAGTATAGCTTTCACCAACCCCCTATCCATAACCTCCAAAAATGCTGACATCTCCGAAGAAAGACCTGAATGACCCAAAATGGCACTAAGGATATAGGATCAGAATGGAGAAATATGAACCACAAAAAAGGGAACTCAACCCTTCACCAGTGTCCTGCAGGTGATGCAAAGCAGATTCTGGGGGACATTGTCAGATAATTTGCCTCAGAACTTGTCAGTGAGTTTTGCAGGCAAATATGAATTGAACTCACAAGATATATAAAACCAAGGAAAGTGCCTCAATTGCCAATATATGCATAACTCTCTAGCCAAACTTCATGTGAACTTTTGTGAATACAAAGATGTTTGTCTGTGTCCCAGTAAGGTAAATGGAAACACAGATTCCTTTCTCAAAGCAAAAGTTTTTCATAAACATAATTTTATTTAAAATAAAGCCACCCCTTCTAGATTGATTATTTCAGCTGCTCTGTGGTATACACAGCTCTGTCACGTACAAGATGTTTGGGACTTTTTCCTGAGCATTGTCTATAATGACAGACAGACAAGCCACTGCTTCCCAGTAAGGTAAATGGAAACACAGATTCCTTTCTCAAAGCAAAAGTTTTTCATAAACATAATTTTATTTAAAATAAAGCCACCCCTTCTAGATTGATTATTTCAGCTGCTCTGTGGTATACACAGCTCTGTCACGTACAAGATGTTTGGGACTTTTTCCTGAGCATTGTCTATAATGACAGACAGACAAGCCACTGCTAGAGGCTGGTCAAAAAAAAAAGCCACTGCTAGAGGTGTGGCTGTTCCACCCAGATGGCATTGGCTGCTCTCCACACAGGCCTGCTGGGTACTGAACAATTTAAGTAAACTGCAATTGCAAAATAAGCCTCCCTACAAAGTCTTAAGCATTCTGTGTAAACAAAAGTGGACAGGGTCTTTAGTTTCAATTTCTCAACTCCCATAATTCACATTGCCCAAGGGCTTAATTTACTTCAAAGGAAGTTTGTTTTGTCTAGAAGCTGATGCAATAAAACATCCTGATGGTGCTATTTACAATAATGCATTTTTAATCCTGAGAGAAAGCCATCTCATGTAGTGCTCGTGTTAGGTACTGTCTAAATCTTGAACTGGCCTCAGCAAGGGGGTAAATTTCACCTACCAGGATTAAAGGCAAATGGGTTTTTTGTTCTGTTTTGTTTATGTTTTGGGGGTTTTTTTAAGCATCATGGTCAAAGAATGCACAGCTGGGCAGATTATTTGAATGGCAGATTTCAGCCTGGCTAGAAAGGCAACCTGCTGCTTGTTTCATGTCATCTCTCAGCCTAAGTATCTTCACAAAACAATCCCAAATAATCTTCCTGCTACATAATGAGAACAGCTTCAGCTGATCCAATGAGTAACTTCTCCACAGACCAGCACAATTCTGGGCTCCATTTCTCCTGTCATTGATAGGAGGGTGAATCTAAATAAATTGCACTGCAGTTAGAAATCTTGCCTCAGTTTGTTACTGGTGTGACTTGGAGTCTCTGGCCCTGGAACATGATGCTGTATTTTACTGGGCATATCCTATTGCTTCTGTACTTACTTATGTGTCATCATCAGAACTAGGATTAAAACAGGTGCTTTTATTCTCTTCTCATTCTTGATTTCTTGCCTTTCAAGTAAATACCTTCTTTGAGCCTGAGCCAACAGGATTGATTCCAGGAGTAAGCATTCAGAACCTGGTGAAGATTTTTCCGAACAGCCCCAAGCCAGCAGTAGACGGGATGAATATTACTTTTTATGAGGGTCAGATTACAGCCTTCCTTGGTCACAATGGAGCAGGAAAGACAACCACCATGTAAGTCTCTATTTTAGAAGAAGCAAATTCAGAGCAGTGCTCTACTGCTGTATTCTGAGGAGCAGTCTTCTCTTTTCACTCTTCCCTTGTCTCTCTACCACCCCTGCAACTGGCTTGACACACAACATCAAGATTTTTCCAGACAGGGAAATGCTGCCCTTAGGCACAGAGAAGATATCCTGGATTAGCTAAAGCTCTGGGAGGGAGGCAATACATGACACAAACAATTGAAAGTCTAGAGAGGAGGGTGAAATTCTCTCTCAGAATCCATTTCCCATGACCAAACTACCCAAAGGTGAAGAAGGAGAAGCTGAAAGACCTGAAGATTTGCAAGCCATCACATTCCACATGTTCTTGGTTTCTCTAAGCAGCTTTAAGTCAGTCATATTTTTTGCCCTGTGTGCGAAGGAGTATAAAATATAGGCCCTCTTTAGATAAAATAGTCACATGCATACAAGATACATGTCCAGATTAAAATGTTCCTCTAGTCCTAGAACTCTAGCATCCCAGGAAACTGGACTTTAGCAATGCTTAATTTTCTTTATACAAAATTTTGTTAGGTAAAACAGGGTTAATTGGTGAAGAAAATATTTCATGAGTCTGTGACAAGTTCACTAAATGTTTTTCGTATTATTTTCCTAGCAGAATACTTCAAGTTCTTTTAATCAAAACCACTTTTATTTCAAATGCACTATAAACTGTCTTTTAATTTTTTAACTGTTCCACAGGAAATATGTTCAACCCAAAATAAAAACATTCTAATTTGCTGAATTTTTTTGCAAATTTGAGGGGTTTTATTCTCCTAATAGCACCAAATATTTCTATAGCTTTGAACTTTTTAGAACTGAAAAATCCACTATTCATCCAAATCTAGTAACAGATTCCACTCATTTGCAACGTAACATTTGGTTCCCTTCTGTGTTACGGAAAATAAAGGTGTAGGGCATGAGTCAGCATAGCCAGAGAGCTCAAACCATTATTATCTATCTTCATCCTAGTGAGCTTCATTTTAGACCCATTTATACATAGGGATGATGTAACACGCTGAACAAGCTACTCTGAAACAAAGTAGCTGACTAAAACAGTTCTTGAATGCAAGCCAGAACCACAAACAAAGGTGTATCAAAAATTATGTGAGCAGATCCATGAGATTATCTCTGTAGCAGGGCAAGAGTACTTATATGTATGCTTTTCATTGGAGTTGCTTTATCAAGACCCATAGAAAGAAGTCATCATGCCCCATCTAGTGGAAATATGCAATGTAGCTTCCTAACCTAGCACAGAAAGATAGGAGTGGGAATTTCCTATTTTGTTTTCCCAGGTCGATTCTGACAGGCCTCTTCCCACCCACGTCTGGAACTGTGCTGATTGGTGGCCTGGATATTCAGACGCACATGGACTCGATTCGGCACAGATTAGGCATGTGCCCTCAGCACAACATCTTATTCAATCAGTAAGTATCTCTCCATACTAGTTTTAAGAATAACCATCCCAGTCTGCATGTGTGACAAATCCCCAAAGCCTGTGTTGGTCTTGGTGTTGTTACTCTTACTGTGCTGGCAGTAAATGTATTTCAGAGGCACTTATCCATCTCCTAACGCTCACATAGGGTAGGTGTTGTTCTTCTGCAGTAGAAATCTCCTCCATCATTTCACTGGGAACAAGGAAGTTTCTTAGAAAAATGACAGTGCTCGTGGTGTTTTCTGTTGCAGTGTGGATTAGGAGGAGTTCAGCCTGGGGATTCATGCACTATAATTTAGGACTACTAAGGCAAAAAAATCCAAGCTGATAGTACAGTAGTGGGATATTTTTATGCCCATTTTGCAGTGCCATCCAACCATTTACTGTCTTCTCAGGTGATTTCCAGCTTCACTGCTATTAGTTTGTGTTCATCTCAGCAGCAGACTCTCCTCCTTAATGCAGCTCCCATTTTATTCCCATAAAAGGATAGAGTGATGCCTGCTATCTTGATCCTTTAGTAGCAGATTCTGCCTTGAAAAGGCAGAGAAAGTGCCTATGCCATCCAAGGGAAGTGTGTTGATCCTAAAGAAGATCTTTTAGGATAATGCAACCACTCTTCCTTTAGCAAGATAAAACTAGAGATGATTTATTGCCACTTGGGGAAAAAAATTTATTCATTTAAATTTCTTTGGTGCCTTTCTGTCTGATTTCACAGGCTTACTGTAGCAGAACACATCTTGTTTTATTCTCAACTGAAAGGAAGAACCAGGGATGAAGCTGAGCAAGAGCTGGAAACAATGCTAGAAGACATGGGCCTCACCCATAAAAGGAATGAAGAAGCTCAGAATTTGTCAGGTGTCCATAAGATTGTTCTAGGATGTCTTTTCCTGCTGCCTTTCTTTTGTCTTTCATAGAAACACAGAATGGTTTGGGTTGGAAGGAATCATAAAGATCACCTAGTTCCAATCTCTCTGTCATGGACAGGCCCCTTCCACTGGGCCCGGTTGTTCACGGTCCCATCCTACCTGGCCTTTGGGCAATTATGGTTTGAAGTACATATTTGAGGCCATATTCTGACCCATCAGTGTGCACTGAGGAGGTCTTTATTCTCAAAGAGTAAATTGAACTATGCAGATAGTAAAACTGGTACAACCTGTCCCTAAAACTTCTGTTTTCTATAAATATACAGCAAATTCAAATATACTTAAAGCCATTATTTTAAAATAAATATATTTTAAAAAATCTGTTAATATATGGAAAAAACCCAAACAAACAAAAACCAAAACCAAACAAAATAAACTCACTAAAATACAATGTTCTATTAATTCAAGGCAAATGAGATATTATAGTATCACACTGCCCCAATGTTTGGATCAGTGCTCTATAATATTGCATTATTTAGTAAGAGTAATTTCTTTCCTTCTAAAGGTGCGAGTGCACACAACAAGTTTGAACACCTCTCATTTTCAGACTGATTTGAATAAACATCCAGGTGTTCTTATACTACTTTGTCCTGACTGCAACTGTAAAAGTTGGCTAGCTTCACATATAGGCATGAAAATCTCATATCTTCCTACTTCTGCTTCTGGCAAGAAGCAGAAAATGTAACGTATAGATGAAAAATATATTAGAAAAAACTAAAATTTTGAAGCTGTTATGAACTTCAGAAGAAAAATGACTATTGATATAACTTTGCAGAAATATTTGTCTGAGGATGGGTTTTGTTTTATTTGTATCAGTTTGTCCCCACACTAAAAGATAATGTTAATTACATCTCTGCCACTTATGTAACTCAGACTCCTGGATATGTCTGTCCTCTGGTAGGTGGAATGCAAAGGAAACTGTCTGTTGCCATTGCTTTTGTGGGTGAAGCAAAAGTGGTAGTCTTGGATGAGCCCACTTCTGGAGTTGATCCATATTCCAGGCGATCTATCTGGGATCTTCTGCTGAAGTATCGCTCAGGTAACAGGTTTGAGAGTAGAAATAATTTTATTTTGTTGCAGTATTTTTAAACTTGTCATAGATGCAGCATGCATCTGCTATGTAAACTGTCCTGAGTAGTGGGATATGAATTCAAGGAAACAAGATTTACTGAATAGATACTTATGGTTGTGGCAAACCTGAGACCTGACTTCAGTGCAGAGAAAACACTGCATTAATTGCCAAAAGGCTAAGAACAGTTTTGAATTCCAGAGAGGGTCCATGCCTTGAATATTCCTCCTTGTTCCTTCTAGGCAGAACTATCATCCTCTCAACCCACCATATGGATGAGGCAGACATCCTTGGAGACAGAGTAGCCATCATATCCCAAGGGAAACTCTTCTGCTCAGGCTCTCCTGTATTCCTAAAGAGCTGCTTTGGCTCTGGCTTCTATCTCACTCTTGTTCGGAAGATGAGAAACACCAGAATTGGAAGGGCTACAGTAAGTGTGTACCTCCCTCCCTGCACATGTACTCTGAAACATACTTTCACTGCACCAAGGTGAAAAGCAGTTAAGTGCTGCTTGAGATTAGGTACAAAACTGACTTCAAAATGAATCAGACAATTACAGAATGGTTTGGATTGGAAGGGACCTTAAAGACCGTCTAGTTCCAACTCTCTTGCTATGGGCAGGGACACCTTCCACTAGACCACATAGCTCAAAGCCCCATCTGACCTGGCCAGGAACACTTCCAGGGATTGGTCACCCACAGCTCCTCTGGGCAACCTGTCCAATGTCTCACCACCCTCACAGTGAAGAATTTCCTCCTAATATCTAATTTAAACCTATTCCTTTTCAGTTTAAAACTGTTACCCCTCGTCCTATCACTACGTGCTTGTAAAAAGTCCCTCTCCAGCTCTCTTGTAGCCCTTTTAGGTACTGGAAAGTGCTTTAAGGCTCCCCAGAGGCTTCTGTTCTCCAGGATGAACAACCCCAACTCTCAAGTTGCCTTTGTCCATATACAGGTCTTTCTGATGCTTGTTTTTGCAGTACACTGATTATAAACCTTACGTAGTACAGTAACTAGCTCAGACACCAGAAGACTCTACATTTATCCATAGCTAACTAGCCTCTTGAAAAGTAGGGTTCTGGATTTTTTCTGCTGATAGTTGTGCTTCCAGTTGTAGTAGCAACATGATTTGTATACTCATGGCCACTGCTGACCACATTTCCCCAGGTATTTTGCATGCAATTTAGAACTGACAGGTATGACTTGTGCAGGTGGATTTATGTTTTCTGCATTGCTTAATCCATTCTTAAGATGACTTTCAGCATAGCATGTTCAAGATGCTCCAGATACAACGTATTTCTCACTGACTCAAGCTGTTCAAAGAATGACAACCCTCACATCCTGTTTTGTGTGTATCTGAAGCACTTTAATGTTTGTATCTGTTGCTTGTCCATGCTAGTCACTCTGTAGCTGTGGATCTCAGTGTTCCTGCTCCTGCTCCGGCTGTGTGCACCGGGATGAAGAAGGAGCTCCAGAGCAGGAGCTGGATGGTAAGAAACAGGATGGTTCAGCATTCCAGCACATAGCTGAAATAATTTCCTGCTTTATAGTTCCAAAGCGTAATTAGCAACATAGCCTAGTCTAGTCCAGAATTAACTGAGGTATGTGTGAGTTATGTAATAGAGCAATGCCCATTTACAGAGTTCAAACAACAGCTTTTGAAATCATGCTTAGTATGGTTGAATATTCATTCTATGAACACTGTTTTGATTTTTCACAGGAGATCTGAATGAGTTAGCAGAAGTAATTCACCATCATATCCCAGAAGCAAAATTAATTGAAAGCATTGGTCAGGAACTCATTTACCTTTTGCCCAATAAAAACTTTAAACAACGGTCTTATGCCAGTCTCTTCAGAGAACTGGAAGAAACATTGGATGACCTGGGACTCAGCAGTTTTGGAATTTCAGACACACCACTTGAAGAGGTAACAGACAGATTAAAACACCTGCTGATTTTACCATAAGCCCCCAAAATGTTCACTGAGAAATTTCCTGTTCTTGAACATGTACTTCCTAATTTCCCCTTCAAAACCTAGTCACATATGCTGTGACACACGCAGAAAATCTTTGAGAAGGGCATAGAGAAAGGATCCAAGCCTTACTTCATTGTAGCCTTGTAGACCATGAGTCATTAGCCTGCAATCTGTCTTTTTTCTTTTTTTCATCTCTTCATTCATTTATTTTCTGAGGTATTTCATAAGAGACCTCTGACTGTGTAATAAGCTGAAGTTCTGAAAAGGTATCTAATTTTTTTCTGTTACATTGAAGGACGATGAACAGTGTTCTAAAGGTCAGGTTATTGTAACTGTTCTTTTCCTAACCAGGAAATGTATTTGTCTATGGCAGGTTTTCCTGAAGGTCACAGCAGAAGCTGACCCTGGAATGCAAGAAACAGGTATAGATCCATAAATCCATATTTGATAAACTTTTCTTGGGACTGTTCTTTATTCTGAACACCCTGTAAAGAGGAGACTCAGAACTTTCAGTCTTTGTATCGTGTTCTTGACAAAATAAATTTGGTCAGCAAACATCTGTTTTGTGAGCCTGACATGACGTCTGAGAAACAAGATTAAGTCAGCAGAAAGGCTTATATTTAGATTGCATGGTGTTCTTAACTATGAACATAGAAGTGGAGTGTCAAGCATCCAGATAACAATGGGTTAAGTAGTTTTATAAAAAGTACTTTGCTGGCCATTAATCCATAAACTACATACATGATTAACTTGTTTGTCCTGCTGAGTAAGAGGAGAGTTAACATGTATGATGTCATTAGATACAACCACAGTGGAACAGCTGTAATTAAAACAATCTGGTGATGTGATATATATATATATATATATATATAGTTGGTAACATCTGGAGCTCCTTAAAATGTTTGTGATACTTCATGTATGGAGGGTCAAGTGTCTTCTGTGCTGCTTCTCATCTTAACCTAGGAGACACTCAAGAAAATGGTTCTACTCTTGGCAAAACTCCTACTGAGAACAAACCAGGTGAACAAAATTTACTGAAGGCTAATGGCACTTCTCGAATGCCAGTCAGCAGAGCAGGAGATCTAAATGAAGGCAAAGGGTCCCGACAGTATAAAGGTTTTCAGCTTGTGCATCAGCAGATCAAAGCACTGCTCATCAAACGTTTCCACCATGCCTCCCGCAGCCACAAGGACTTTCTAGCCCAGGTACTGACTTTTGCTCTTCTTGATTCTTTCCCACAACATTCTCAATGCTGTCTGTCCAGCAATGTTGGGTCTGTGGAAAACAATAGGGGTGCTGCAAATGGGTAACAGTGTATTCCTAACTGTGTAATTAATAACTACTAAGTCTTCTGCCTCTTCTTCCATTTTTTTCTGCCTGGAGTCTATCAGCTGCACCAAGTTTATGATTCAATCACTACTAGCCCGGCATTTTATATTTAACATAATAAAGCTCTATCACAACCATAATCTTAAGTGAAAGCATTGGAAATTAAATTGTTGACGTTCAGAAGCTAAGCCAGATTGGTTCTGTGTACTCCTGCTGTCCCTCCTTTGTTTACATATATTATGAGGTGAGTACAGTGTCACTCTACAATGTATTTATAATAACCTAATATGAAGTTTTCGTGTTCCCTTCAGGTTGTTCTTCCTGCTAGTTTTGTGTTGCTGTCTCTAATAATTACAGTCATTATCCCTCCATTTGGAGAATATCCCGCCTTAACATTACACCCTTGGATCTATGGACAACAGTTCACTTTCTTCAGGTAAGAGGAATTACTTAAAGTACATCTGTCGCACATACACCTTTTTCTCCCTAGCATTTAGGGTCATGGGGCCCTGCCTCATTGGACTTTTCTCACTCTTTGTGGTGTTAAAAAAATAAATTTAACTCCACTGGAATCAGCAGATTTAAAATAGCATGAAATTGGTGCAAGTGGAGAACAGAAATGAGGATTCAAGCCTTTTTGGAGAATATTGCTATTGGACTATGTCAGAAGTTGTGTTTTAGTATTAGGAGAAAAGAACCATTTCTTAGCCTCTTAACCATCATGGAAAGTTCTGGGGTTTTACCCAAATAAATAAAACAATTGAATTATCAGCATTTGGAGGGGGCAGTTGGTTCTGCCATATGGCCACCCTTCTCTAGTTGCTATGTGCATTCCAGTACAAGAGTTTGAAGAAGTGTTTTATAGGGAAAGTCTTATCTTATTCCCTTAGCAATGAACGTCCTGGCAATGAACAGATGGCCTCCCTTACTCATGCTTTCCTGAATAAACCGGGATTTGGAAATCGCTGCATGAAGAATCAGCCTCTTCCGTAAGTTGCTCGCTAATTTCTCTTGAACAAGATCCTAGAAGGGTATTACTAGTGGTGCTTGAGTAGCGAAGCAAGAATAAATTGGCTTGACTTCTCACTAGAGCTAATGCTTCAGATGTGTTATTGGCTAATATCTAATACTGGACAAAAGTAATGGACAAACAGCAAGGCTACACTGCCACCAGACTGAGAATGATTCACAGTGCTCAGTGTGACTAACTGGAACTCAGCTCATGTAGCCTTGTACTGAGAGTTAAGCAGCCTTGAAATTTAGGTCAGTAAGTCAGTAGGCTCAAGTCTTCACAACATCCCTGGTACTTTCCATGTGTGAGTCCCTTCAGGTTCCTTCTCCTCCCACAGGTGTGTTTAGAAGCAATAACTTCAACAATTGCTCAGATTATGAAATAACAACAGTGCAGTGCCTATGATTTGAAACTATTCTCACTCTGAAGTGAGGGCAACATTAGTAGAGCTCTAACTTCAACTTTTGTTGTCCTACCTGCTTACTCTGCCTGTGAGTCCTGGTTTGGAGTCGTTTGTCACTAGCTTGCTATGCTATGACATCTGTTCCTTTTCTCCTGGCCCTTTCCCTGTCATGGTATCCAGCAATTTGGTTTTCAAGCTGTCCTCTCTTTTTTCCCCTCTTCTA
>NW_008681022.1:0-15894 GCF_000695815.1 Acanthisitta chloris | reverse complement strand
AGGAAACTTTAAAAAGAGAAAAAATACTGTATGAGAGAGGAAAAGAATAACTTCTTCACAAAGATATGTGTCCACTAAGGATTTCATGTGTACTAATGATACTAACACATTCCCCTTGTTCCTTCAGTGTCGTATCTGCAAGCTGAAGACAGTAAAGTTGGCAGAGATGTGGGAGGAGTTTATTCCTGTTTAGCAAGTACTCTGAAATGTTGTTCTTGTTCATAATTCACAGGATATGGGCTGAGAGAGGAAAGGCCTGCTGAAAGCAATGTGATTTTGTGGACTTGTGATTTCTCATGAACTTTTATCTCTGCACAGCTTAAAGCTTTGCTCCTCTACACAGGAACTACCCATGCAATAATACACTAACTGCCTGGAACACACCCGCTGTTCATCCTGACCTAAGCAGCTTCCTGCTGCGCCAAGAGTGGAGTCCTGAGAATCCATCACCTTCCTGCAAGTGCAGCACTCAAAAGAAACTCACTATGCTGCCAGAATGCCCTGCAGGTGCAGGAGGCCTCCCACCACCACAGGTTGTGTCCTTGTGCCATAAATCTTTGTAGAAAAGTTTCATGGCAAGTGCTGGAAAAGGAGTTAGTGCATAAGTAACTTGCCATGCTAATACACATGGAAGAAATTGAGTACCTTTTTTAAGGGAGCAAGAACTGCTGGAATTTGGAATTCTGTTTCAGCGGTATTGGAAAATGTTGCACGTTTAAATGAAATTTGATCACTGTTTTCATCCAAATTTCAAACTTTCAAAGTAGAAGAAAACCACAGAAATAATATTTTCTTTTTCCTCAGAGCCCTTCTATTTAGAAGATTACCTTTCTTTAAAGAAGGGAAGGGAAGGGGAGAGAAAGAGGAAAGAAAGGAAAGAAAAAATCACAATTTTGAATAACATGGAAAGAAAAATGTCACAATTTTGAAAAACTAGGAGTGGGATCACCTCAATAAGATGGAAAAAATAATATTGCATCAACCCAAATTATTACTTTTTATGTCTTTTGGTTCCATTTCTGGAAAGGATGTTCTAAGATGGCAAAATGAATGTATGTGTGCGCATGAAAATGAGTGATTCAATAAGCATTGATATATGTGGAGAAGAGATGAGAGCTACATTCCCCCCCACTCCTATGAATGCATGATCTTAGTAGTGCCCTGTATGAAATGTGCTTGCTCTTTTGAAGAGCAAAGGAATACTACAACCTGTTGGTGTTTATATTTTATAAATGTTTTTCTAATAAGTTGTACAGAACTGCAGACACTCTCAGAGTAATTTCATGTCTCTCTGTGCACACTGTTCACCTTTACTATTCCTGTTTGCCAGGCTGCACACATTAGCCAAATGACTAAAATATTTTCATAGAACCATGGACTCCTTAAGGTTATAAAACATCTCTAAGATGGTCAAGTCCAACTGTTAATCCAGCACTGCCATCTCCACCACTAAACCATGCCCCCAAGTGCCACATCTAGACATCTTTTGAACACTCCAGGGATGATTACACCACATTCCATGGCACAATCTCTGAAAAATACTGATTCAGCTTGCTTTGATTTCTCTATCACTGTTGTGATAGAGGATTGTGCGGAATTCCTGTTTGTGAAGAAAAAGAAAATTAATAAAGAGGTTATATTCTGACCTTACAGCATTCCAAGTTATTTCTGATTCCCAAGTAATCCCTGTCCGACAGACAGACAAAGCTGAATTTTGTTAATTACATGCTAACTTATTTCAGATAAATTCAATCCAAAATTTTATTTTCAAGTAAGATGCACATTTTTTTTTGTTTGTGGGGATTCCTCTAAAGTCCTCTAAAGGAAATGTGTTTATTATAATATTATCTTGATAATTTTGCAGGCTATTATAATTTTGTATAACTTGTCAGAAAGAAAGAGTTCACATGTGAGTCTTCAGGGAGCCACATTATGTAAAAAATTGTGAATTACATCTAAGCATAGACAAATCATTTAATGAAGGCAACATGAGGATGCTCCCACTGTTCCTGTCTAGAATCCGTTGGGCAGCTGTAAAATGTGTCTTCTGTGTCATCCAGTACTGCCTCTCTGTGGACAGATGGAGGAACTTCTGGAAAGTTCCTTAGACTTACTCTTTAGGTCGTTATCAGATCATTTCAGATTGCAAGCTTTGTCCTCTGAAACTGCCCAGCAACCATTTAAAGTGTATTCTACCTTAGAATAAACTCAGCAAGTGTGAAGTGTTGCATTTCACAGTGACCCTGCATACAAAAGACTCAACAAAGCTGTCATGTGACATAATTTGCATTTTTAAAAAAAGTATTTCCCATTCAAAGTAGCTAATGTGCTAGTGAAGGTAAAATTTTCATATCAATTTTTACTCAAAGTTGCTAAATTCTAGAAAACAGCTTTTTCTTCACTGGAACCTCTGTTTGAAAAGCTTCTGTCTTTTCCTTCCTTCCCATTGAGGAGTAAACCTTAAGCAACCCTGACCTTTGTTGCAAATAACAGTTTCATAGTGAAGTGCAACTGTTTTGTGTCATGCATCGCAAACTTCTTGGTTTCTTCTGAAATCTTAGTGAGTAAGGATGTTTGGGCTAGAAAGTGAATGACCCACTCAGTGATACTATCAGTGATACTAGGAACCTGAACATTTTCTCTGAATCAAAGCTACTTTGGCTGTTTTCCTGACAAACTCTTACTTAATAGCTTTAGAGACTGTAGAGTGTACTGTGATTGATTAGGTTTTGTTTTCTTTCCAGAGAGTGCAGCGCAGCACAGAAATTCTTCAAGATCTGACCCACAGAAATATTTCAGATTATCTGGTGAAAACATATCCCACTTTGATAAAAGGAAGGTAGGGATGAACCTCTCTTTGATTTTCACAAGCTGTATTTTGTACCTGGCCATGAAATTATCATTTAATAGTAACATAACACATGATTTGCCACAGCATTTTGTAGACTCAAGCACCATGTCCATATTGCTGATGTAAGACTAGGAGAGACAGATTTTGGGGGAGTTGAATATTTCCAGTTATATCTATTTGTATAATCTAGTACTCGTTTATAGGCAGAGCTAAGTTTCAGTGTTGATGGAATGGCAAGTTCATGGTAACTGTGTCAGTGGTGGCAAAAATGATGCTTTTGCATAGCATGGTGAACTGCCTGCCAGGGATACTAGTTTGTCTCCCTGAGAACTGTAGTCACAGCAGCATGACCAACTGCCTGAGTTAATTACCACTTGCTTCCCAGACGTGCTAAAGAGCAGCCAAAGGACAATGTTACATAGATAAATCCATCCTACTGATAGCTCCTCAGAGTGTTGTGCGTGGTAATTAGCTGTGCAGTGTTCACTGCTGCTTATTTTTGATTCAGGCCTTGCTACTTTTTCAGTTTTCAGCAGAGTTCTTGAAATTCCCATTTTATTAGCTGTGTGCTGACTGCCTTTGATCGATTTCTTTTAGCACATGTCATAATTGCTTTAGATACATCTTTTAAAATCAATTAATTATGGATTTAGGATAGCCCAGTATGTGTCACTTTTTTACCTTGTTTTCCTCGGTATGAATTGGAGAGGAATCATGTCAGAAAACAAAACAAAAAACTAAAAACACACTGCAGGGAATGCCAAAAGTCTTGTGAACCCCACAACTGAAAGTAGTAAGCTGCTGACTGGAGGTCTGCAAAGGGTAGCAGTTGAACTTGAATTTTCATTTAAGCCTGAGAATATCATTGACTTTGGTTCTGTGCATTGAGGCAGGATTCTCTTTGTCTGTTTCAGCTTGAAGAGTAAATACTGGGTCAATGAACAAAGGTAAGAAACCTATTCACAGATTATGGTGATAAATAAAGGAATAATGTATTTCTGTTTAACCAGGGAGCCTCTCAGTGTTCTGCAAATGGACAAGGGGAACTGTGGCAGATAGTGTAGAACAAAAAGATGGCTTCAGTGGGAAATAGCTTGGAGGTCAGGAAGGATTTTATAAAGACAAGGGTTTATATTGGTTTGGACTCCTCCAGCAAGGATGAAGACCAGAGGCACACAATGGAACTACCACAGTTTTATTATTTACAGGGGTCAAACTAATGGGAACGGAGAGATGGAAAGTTACCATGCAATAGTGCAGTGTGTTGTGATAGTATTCTGACACAGCTGAAGCACATATTTATTTCATTTTTCATCAGCAGTAGGAGTTCACTTCAAAGATAGCAGCTGGATGACTGGCTTCCTTCACAGAATATCTGTGTGTTCATGTGCAAACACTGCTTTCTATGGGGTTAGTCTGAAGTTCATCTCATGCAATAGTATTTATTGTTATGAAGTACTGACTGGTACCAGCATTGCTGAATTCCTGCTCCTCTCAGGGCATCTGAAATGTTAACTGAGGTCAATGCTGTCCTCAGTCCTCCATGCTGTCCAAACCATTATATATCAATTTTCTTGATTTAAACATTTTGCACTGTAGAAATCACTGTTTTCTCCGAATCTTCTATGTAAATAATATTCTCAGGATTCTGGCATGAACCTCACAGAAACTGATAGAACTTCTACTATTTGTAAATCCTATAAAGACCTAATACAACTCTTTAGAAAAAGAGTAGAAATTTTTATAAACGAAATACATGATGTATAGAAATTAAACTTGCATTAAGTGGGATTTTAGTGTTTCCATCAATGTACACTCTTGGGTCTGTGGTACAAGTTACTGATGATATTTTTCTCTTTACTAGATATGGAGGAATTTCTATAGGAGGAAGGCTTCCAGTCCTTCATGTTTCTGGAGATCAAATTGTCAATTTTTTAAGTGATCTTGGCCGAATGATGAATGTGACAGGAGTAAGCAAGATTTTAAATTTTTCGAATTTTTTTTTTTTGCCTCTTACTAAAACATTTTTACAAAGCTGAAAACCTGCAGCATCGTATTTCATCCAGGCAGCTCATCTTTAGCCTTTTCTTTTACATTTTAGGGGCAAACTTCACTGGCTGCTGCTAAAGAAATCCCCAATTTCCTTAAATACATGGAAACTGAAGATAATATTAAGGTATTTGCTGGAAATAGTCTGCTAACTCTCAGTCTTTCTTTACACAGACTTCAAATTGTGAGAATATTGCTAGTGGCATTCCTAGATGCAGGAAGAGCCAAAATGTCTATACTTTAGAAAAAACTTTGCATTAACACTCTGTCCCATATTTTAAGTAATTCTAATGCATAGTTTTTCGAATGTGAGTTTTTTTAAAACCATGTTCTTAATACTTCTTACTGTCCTAAATACTTTGAGTAGAACACTAAATCTTAATATGTGCTTCTAGAAAGTTCCTTGACAGTACTTCTCCAATGCTTTTAAAGGCATAGTATATGGGCTCCTCCTGCTGGACTGTGCCTAGGAGCAGTGACTTCCTGGTGCTGGATTCTCCCCTGCAGACAATGCCCACCAAAGTAGATAAAAGGCTGCCGAGTTTTCTCCTGCAGCTCAGGGTTATTAGTGAAGGCTTCTTAAATTAATCTGTGCTTTCTGACTCTTTTAGGTGTGGTTTAACAATAAAGGCTGGCACGCTATGGTTAGTTTCCTCAATGTAGCGAATAATGCAATCCTCAGAGGTAACCTACGGACTGGCCAAGCCCCTGAGGAACATGGGATCACTGCTGTAAACCATCCTCTGAACCTCACCAAGGAGCAGCTCTCTGAAGTCACTGTGTAAGTCTTTCTATGCTCTGCTGCTGGCTTTTACCCCTCCCTCTCCTGGCAGACTGCCACCTCCAGCACACTGACCCTCTGAGGAGAAACAGTTTAATGGACAGAATGTGGAGTCCTTTCTCTGGAGTTTTTTTTCTAATCAAGAATCTATTCATTTATGTCTTCTGATATTCCTGTGAGAGTTCATTCTCATCCCACATAGGAACTGCAACCATTGGCTATACATTATTGCATGTTTCTGTTGATTCCCAGGCACAGAGATTCTTAAATCTTGCTCCAAATGCATATAGAGCATGCAAACTGCATGATCCAAATGCAATAGATCCACTTGTGAAATAAAACATGTAGCAAAAAAAAGAATCAAAAATTGTCCTTAATTAACTACAGGTAGGCAGTAGTTGACAGCCTCTGTCTTGGTGCCAAACGCAGCACACAGGTAGATTTTCAACGACATGCAGTAGGGTTGGTGTATTCCAGAACCTAAGAGTCACAATTTCTTGAAGAAGACACCTCTAGGACAGCAAGGCTTCCCAATCATGTAGAATCATAGAATCATCAAGGTTGGAGGAGACCTCTAAGGTCATCAAGTCCAACCATTAACCTGCCACTCCACTGTAACCCCTAAACCATATCTTCCAGCACCAGATCCAGATGCTTCTTAAACACTTCTAGGGATGCTGACTCCACCACCTCCCTGGGCAACCTATTCCAGAGCCTGACCACCCTAACAGTGAAAAACTTTTTCCTACTATCTAATCTGAATCTCCCCTGTCTCAGCCTATGGCCATATTCTATTAAGTTCAGAATTCAGTGAAACTGAAAACTAGTGCATTACAGCACAGAGGTATAATCTGCACTTTATCTTACTGTCTTCAGCTTGCCTCTGTACATCCCTCTTTTCCCAGAGACTAGAGTACTTAGCGTGTTTTGCCTTAATGTTTAGTTTGAGATGCCCCATAGGAAAGGCTGTCAAACAGGCATACATATATAGGAGATGAACTGTTCCACAGAAAAAGGCAAGTAAAAAATCAGGGAATGGTGCCATATTTGTTAGCTACAGTCCACAAAACAACCTGGGAAAATACATTAGCACGTATTAAAGTTGAAGAATGACCTGCTACTTCTAGATCTTAGAACACCCTCTAGATTCCACAAATGCTAATACAGTGTTGCATTGCATCCATTCCCCTGCTCACAGTCCCCTCTTGTGCCTGTTTCAGACTGACCACTTCAGTGGATGCTGTTGTTGCCATCTGTGTGATTTTTGCCATGTCATTTATACCAGCCAGTTTTGTTTTATACCTGATTCAAGAACGTGTAACAAAAGCCAAACATCTCCAGTTTGTCAGCGGTGTGAGCCCTGTGATCTATTGGCTAACTAACTTCTTGTGGGACATAGTAAGTAACTGCTGGTCTGATTTCACAGCCTGTGATTATCCCGGGTGTGCTTGAACTGGGGACTAATCAGTGCATTGAGTGAAGGTGATTCTGTGTGTTGCAAAGCATTCATTGTTTCCTCAAAGAGCATGCTGACCTATTACAGATGTAGGTACTAATTCAGGTACACAGCTCATTATTCAACTAATGGAGCTGAAATTTTTGTAGTCTTAGGATTTCAAGACTTTACAACTGAGTAGATAGTAAAGTACAACTTACCATAGCAGGGAAAAGCCTCTTTGCCTTGTGCTAGTCACTTCTGTCCTCTAGCAGAGCCAAAACATGTTTCAGGATGTTCAAGAAATCTAAGTGGAGAAGATTCACAGGCTGGTGGAACAGTAGCTGGAGGCCTGACAAAATGCTCCAGGATATCTAAAACGACATAGATAAATTTGTTTAGGTCACTGAATCATGATCTCTGTGTTGTTCCAAAAAGATTTATACCACAGGTCCAGGCTTCCTTGGACAGGGCTCAGCTTCCCACCCCTTACACCTCCAGCCACATTGTTACAAAGGAGCAAATTCTTTGCCAGGCTGAGGCACAACAAGGGCATATTTTCTATCCATGCCTTCTCAACAAAGAATGCAGTCAAGGGCTTATGCAATAAGTAAAACATGAACATGGAATTGAAAAAATTAAGAAGAAAAAAATGTAAATACTTGAAAAGCCCAAAGCTCTTCAGGCTTTGGAAGGTGCTCTTTCAGGAGAAGATAAAGCAAAGCATTAATTCAGTAAATGAGGGAAAAGAAGCAGATCTCTGAGTTCTTGCTCCCTGCTGTTCACAGCAGCCTCCTGGCAGCTTCTTTGACAGGAATTCTGCTTGGCCATTGCCCTTGACAGCATGATGCAAAGGTATTAAGTGGTGTTAGCAGTTCTGTGAAATGCCACCTTCCATTCTGCATGGGGAGTTCTGTGCATTGCAGTAGTGTTACTAATACTGAGCAGCGAAATTGAGCAGCGGCCAAGCATACTCACTTTAGCCTTCTCCCAGGAATGTGGCTCAAGTAACTAGCTTTTTCCCTCCTACACAGCCTTTGCATCACCAGAACTTCACTCCCCTTGCATATCCATGGCCACTTTTTGTGGGAAGCCTGGCAGAAGGCCCATGAAATAATTGACTCACAAACCCTAATCTAAGAAACAACAATATACGTCTGATAAAAGATATCTCAGAAAAATGCTGAGGGCTGCCAGGGACCCATTGATCCAGAAGCTACAGTGTGACTAGTCTAACTCAAACTCTGGTGTTCCTCCATACGAAATCCTTTTGGAATGATGTGTAGGACCTGGATATGTTTGCAGACCTTTTCAGGTCTTACACACTCATCTTCATCCTGTGCTGTGGCAGGTGAATTATGCATTGAGTGCTGGAATGGTTGTGGCTATATTCGCTGGATTCGACAAAAAGGCATACGCTTCTCCAACTAATCTCCCTGTGCTTGTTGCCTTGCTGCTTCTCTATGGGTAAGTGTTCACAGTTATTCCTGCACTTGGGCCCTGTACTTCACATGGAAATTATTTCATGTTACTGAGCTCAGTCCTTAGTGAAATCCAGCTTTAAAGAACAGGACTGAGCGGATACCACACAGGTTAAAACTGGATTCAGTCCCTGCTACAGGATATTTGCACACTCTGTCTGGCTACGTGAGGCAAAGAAGATTATTTTGCCACTATTTTACATACTTAGGCATTAAATGTGATCCTTACAGGAAAATATGTTTGTTCAGTTTGCTGCTTTCTTCCTTGCATATTGTGTAGGGGTTTAGTGTTGTTCATTTGCCACATTCACAGTCAATACTAAAATATCACTCATCATTTAACCTAAGAGCAATAAGTACTGAGTCTTCAAAACTTTAACTTCAGATGAACAATTGTGTTGGCAAAACAGCATTTTATAAGGCTGAAATTCACTCTCTCATTTAATTAGTGATCATATATTTTAATCTATAAAATTATATTCCTGATAGCCCTTCCTGATGTAGTCTAGGCAAAACAATTGACCAGATCTAGTTCTAGAGTTAGAAACAAATTAATCTTTACATTCCTTCCTACGTATATAGCAAATTGAGCCTCAGAAGGAGCAGTTCTTTTCTGTGCAGACTACCTTTAATTGTCTGGAGCTCTTTGAATGAAAATACTGAGAAAATGCAAAGCATTAGCATCCTTTAAACTCTGTAAAAATGCTATCAGAATGTTAATTTGTTTTAAGTTTAATATGTCTCTAAGGAGCACTAGTGTTATATTTAATAAGTTGCCTGTGGCTCTGTATATTTTTTTAAAATACAGTAATTCAAGGCTGCATGGATGGACATTGTAAATGTCTTTGCATATTTTAAAGTATCTACCAAGATGAAATTTTCTAGCAAGGTACAATCACTTTTGCAAGTCACTTCAGTAATTTCATGATTTGCTACTCAAGAAAGAAAAGTAAATCCATAAAGTCATATATTAGCCCTTGTGTCCAGCTGCAGTCACAGTAGGAAACTTAGAATGATTCTTTCTGATCATGTGTCTTGTCTGGTTAAGCAATTCAGGATGATGCTACTGAGTTCTTCCCAGTCAAACTGATCGTTGCTAAGCATTGTAGGTTTATTCCAGAGGAATATCCCTCTTGTGCTGCTGCATGTGCATCTGCTGTGTCCCAGAGATGGCACAAGAAACTCCAAATCAGGATTTTTTTTTAAAAAAAAAGAAATACTAGAGGGCTTAGAAAACAGCATCAAAATTTACAGAGTTTTATTTCTTTGGACAGTTCCAAGGGATGAGTATCATCTAGCAAAACAGGACATTGTATTTGCTCTATCTAACATTTCTTTGTTTCTCCCTCCTGGCGTGCAACCCAGTGAGATGTGCAAGGATACCTGGAGTGATAACAACCTTGCTAGCATTAAATTTTCTCAGTTTTGGCAGTGTCTATTGCCCTGCTTTTTAATAGAAAAAAGACTAAGCAGAAAAAAATTCTTATATACTAACCAGGGAGAGAATACTGTAGTAGATCTCTGGTTAGTTACACCCTTTTAGTACACTTGGGGTGAGAAGAAAGATTAATTTTATGTTTTCTTTAGGCCAACTGACATGAGAATACTGAGAAGTTACCATAGTTTTCTATCTTTTGCATGCAGATGGGCAGTAATTCCCATGATGTATCCTGCCTCTTTCTTCTTCAGTGTCCCTAGCACTGCTTATGTGGCATTGTCCTGTATTAATCTCTTTGTGGGGATCAACAGCAGTGCCATCACGTTCATCCTGGAGTTATTTGAAAATAACCCTGTAAGTAATGTTTTTATTGACCCCCCGTTTTAAGGTGTTGTGCAAAGAGTGCCCCAGCTGTGTCCCCTCCCAACTCCTTGTGCATCCCCACCCTCCTTGCTGAGGAGGTCAGGTGAGAAACAGAAAGGGCCTTGACTGTGCAAGTGCTGCTCAGCAATAGCTAAAACATCCTTGTGTTATCAACTCTGTTTTCAGTGCAAATCCAAAACATAGCCCCATAGCAGCTTTACATGTTACCACCAAAATTACATTACCTGAAATACTTCATTACAAAGATAAGTTTTTCTCTCCATTGGCAGTTTTCACAAGCACCTTGTGTGGTGCAGTGTATGCCAACATTCTGCTGTGCTGTGTTTTATGTTGCTTTGGGTGTAACTTGATAAATACTCTGTTTTCTCTGTTCTAAACACAGAACAGCCAGTTTCTCTGACGTGACAAATTTTCTCTCATGTTGCTGTGCTTTCTGAAACAGGTTGGGATTCAACAGCTTATTGTGTTGTTTCTGTTTCTTACAGTCTTTGCTGAAGTTTAATAAAACATTGAAAAATATGCTGCTTGTCTTACCACATTTTTGTCTGGGCCGTGGACTCATTGACTTGGCCATGAACCAAGCTGTGACTGAAGTATATGCAAGGTTTGGTAAGTAAAGCCAATAAGCAGCAAGTTACATCACTGCTACATGTCCTGACCTTGGATGAGATGTTTGGAAGTGATATCTTGGAAAAATAGTAGTAGATGTTTTTGAAATTCTTGTGTCTCACATCATCAGGTAGATTAGGAGTATGAAAGTATAGACCCTCTGAAGGAATCAGAGCTTCTGATATTGCTGCCAGAACTCCATGGCCCAACCAGTAGCTTGCATTGGAAATGAACCCATTTGTTCAGAGTCAGATTTTATCATGAGTTCTGAAGTCCTTAGATCACTACAGGAGGATGTATTATGTCATTTCATTTGAATATTTGGTTACTGTTTAAAGTGATTGTTCTTCAAATGCATCCTCTTGGGATATGATTGTCTTTGATATCAGACAACTTGTTATTAAAAGAATAGACAAGCAGCAGAGCTCATCTGTTTTTATTCAGAAAATGTGTTTTTTCCTGCCTTTTGTTCTGAGGAGTAAGGTTTTTTCAGCAGTATGTCACCTTCATTTCTCTTTCTCCAAAGGTGAGGAGCACATTTCCGATCCCTTTCAGTGGGACTTTGTTGGAAAGAACCTGGTAGCCATGGCTGTTCAAGGGGTTGTGTTCTTCACTCTCAATCTCTTTATGCAGCACCGTTTGTTCTCCACAAGATGGTATGTCCAAAAGCTTCTATTAATACTCCTTTATTAATAGGATGAGTCTGTTATTCTCTATGTCCCTCTTTTTTTTTTCCTCCAAATTTGTCAGCTTTTTTCTTTTCTATTTACTTACCTGATCTCACCTTAATATATCAGTATGCTGAGTCAAGGATGCATTTACAAATGTGTGTTATCTTGAGAGGATTTAAGAATACGTTGTTAAAGAAATTAGTTTTCTTGATTAAGACTTTGATCTGATTTTTTTTTTTAGTTTAAGACACTGTAATAATGAGATTATAAAATTACTTGGAAATTTTGTAGGGCCCTAAGTACTATCATGAGGTACTATCCTGACATCTCAAGACACCAACTCTAGTCTGTGGCACAGGACAATTGTAGCTTGGACACTATGCAAACTTCCACTCTCTGCTTTACAAATGTGCCTCTTCCTCAATGAAAACAGATACCTGCCAGGTGTGAGGGTCATTCACTCCTGTTCAAGATTGCCAATAAGAGTATTAATTGGCACAAACTTAAAAATACTGTCTTACAGAGAGATCTACTCAAAACTTTTACTTCTGTACAAGGACTATCACTAGCTACTAGGAGCAGCCAAGTAGTGGAAGCTGTGGTTAAGGGGCAGGTTATGTCATATCAGTGACTGACATGGCACATTCTTTTGAGCAAGCCCTTTCCTCCCTTGTTAGTATTTAGTGATTAACTTTCAAAGGTAGTCTTCCAATTTTAGTTCAGCCACTCTCACATTGTGAAGTTTCAATCCCACTGCTTCCAGCACTCACATTTTTGGCAATTGATTAGCCATTGTTTCACACTGTTGTTCTAAATGCATCCAGGGCAACTCGTTATCTTGGGTTTTTCCAGGTTTGCTCAGACTGCCATGTCACCTATTACTGGTGAAGATGAGGATGTTGCAGAAGAAAGAAAAAGAATTATGAATGGAGGAAACAAAACAGATATCTTAGAATTACAAGAACTGACCAAGGTAATATTTTGAGAAAAATGAAACAAATAAGTCTAGTGTAAATTTATTCTTGCAGAATGTGTTTCAGCTGTTGATTCAGATGGTATTGTTTTCAAAAATCTATGTTGTGCCTTAGAAAATAACAAACATTTTAGAAGCCAAGGTTATTTCCTTTGATTAGAAATAAACAGGGAAGTCCTGCAAGAACAGTGCAACTCTCCCTGCTTAAGGTGTTTACCCCAAATTGTCTGACACGACTTATCTATTGAATGTCCATTTCTACTACCAGCCTTTTCTTCTACAAAGCTTTCTTTTCCCCCCCATAGGTGAGTTTCAATCTCAAGTTAACTATTTGGTTGCTTTCACACTGAGGACTGTAGCTGTTCCTAAATTATCTTCTTCCTAGACACTGAAGGCACCTGAGTTATGCTATCCAAATGCATGCAAACTTGAGCTACACAAATACAGTGATCACACACATTGCTGGGATCTCATCAATAGATAAATGTGGTATCATTCTTCAGACTATCTAGCTATATTGCTCCACTTTGGTTTGATTGTCAGAGATACTTTGTCCCAGCAAAGCATCCGTTCTGTCTCCTAGTGCTAAAAATATGAAATAAACTGCTGCATGCAGAAAAAACTGATATTTTAGGGATCATTACAGTTTATTTAATGTAAATAAATGTCTGACCTTATAGAATGCATTACTCTTTAATTTTTTTTTTTGCTCCTGTCTGAGTTCTAAGTTGTCTCATCCCAATAGCATCAAACTGAAAAATCATAAGATTTTTTTTGGCTGTAGATGACTTGAAATAGGAATTTTCTTTTATTTTTTTCTCTTCCTGTCAATCTAGATTTATGCAGGTCGGCGCAAGCCTGCAGTGGACAGACTCTGTGTTGGCATCCGTCCTGGGGAGGTAGGTTGTTCAATAACACTAGATTACATTCCATGGATCAATTCAGACTTCATGCCCCTACTGATTTGCAAGTTGGAAATATTAAATATGATAAATTTTTGCAATTTAGTGCTTTGGCCTTTTGGGAGTGAATGGTGCTGGCAAAACAACAACATTCAAAATGCTGACTGGAGATACTGATGTGACATCTGGAGATGCTGTAGTGGCTGGCCATAGGTAAGTACCTTAAAAAACCCTGTGACTGTCCATTTACTGGGGTAGAACTGGCCAGATCATACTCTTAGTGACCCAGCAGGTCTATGGCACTAAGGCCACAGCTAACACACTGTTGTGTTTTATACCTTTAACACTGTTGTAAAATCTGTGGGTAAGCTGTAGTATTTCTAACAGTGGGACTAGGCAACCAGATCTAATGGCAAGAGCTTGCAAACATAAGATAACCAGTCCAACAGGGTACTTTGATCTGAGCTTTAGGAATTTCCTCTGGCTGTTTCTAGCATCCTTGTTTACACAATGCTGGCATAATGTCCTAAGTTAATAATACAGTGTGATCTGGTATGCACTTACGTTAGTTTAGTTCCAGGTTGTGTGTCTTGGTTTGTTAGGTGTAGTTGGGCTTTGTAGTTGTAGATTCTTTGTCCACTGATTTGATTTGAATAACTATTTTGTTGCAGGACACAGTCCCAGGCACCCTGCTCTAGGTGACCCTCCCTGGGCAGGGTCAGTGGACAAGATGATCTCCAGAGTCCCCTTCCAACCACAACCACTCTGTGATTTTGTACTTCTCCCACTTCCAATGAAGTGTTAGCCTTGTGTCCTGCCTGTCTGTTCCCAGTGGCCACACTCTGAGTCGAAATTACTGCTCTTTTTCATCTAGAAATAAATACCATTTAAAAAAAATGAGATCTGAGTGGCTGTTTAAAGAACTTCTCATTAAGTTAGCCTATACTTTAACAGGAAAATGAGTGAGGAGGAGTGGACTTACACTCCTAACCAGGACTAAGCTGACTTGGACAAGAATATACTCCTTGCTCTTATGTACAGATGGGCATTTTAGTAGGACATTTTATCAGGAAGAATTCATGCTCCTCTCCCAAGAGCTGCTGCCTGAGAAAATAAAGGTTTTATTCAAACTGTTTTTCTCTGTCGTAAAGCTAGTAATACAGAACTAAGATTCTCTCCTTTGTTTCTCCAGTATATTGACTGACATTGCTAATGTCCATCAAAGCATGGGATACTGCCCTCAGTTTGATGCCATTGATGACCTGCTCACGGGACGAGAACATCTCTACTTATATGCACGCCTGCGGGGGGTGCCAGCAGAGGAAATCCAGAGGGTAAACTAATCTTGCTTTTGATAGTACAGTGATAATTTGTGATGATTAACTGTGTTCATAACCTGCCAAGGGCCAGAATTTCCAAAGTGCACTTGCCATTTTGTGTGTTGAAGTCCTGGGAGTCGCTCCTGTCATTTGGAGACTTAAGTGCAAGACTGCACTATCAAATGCAGGTTCTCAGGCATTAATGGTATTTTCAAAACTCTGGCACCAGCTGTGGAAGGCTAAAGATGCAGTGGCTACAAATCAGAACTGCACTGGTTGCTGTTTTGCTCTTGTCTTTAAAATTGTTTATGTATAAAGAAAAAAACATGAAGAAGATTCTAGAAGAAAATAATTTAAATTCTCGCACAGATAGGAGGTCTACAGCTGAGGCTGCTTTATGGCTTTCCTTCAAGTAGTTAGAACTCCCCTTGTCATCATCATCATAAATTTTTTGGACTTCCCTGCTCCAGTTCTAAATTGAATGTGCTAAAATCCAGGGGAGTGTCATGTTTCTGCCAGAAGAGGAATGTATCAGCAATCCTGTCTGTTATGCATTAGCTGCTGTGTGAAAAATATGGTCTTTCTCACAGGTTGCTGAATGGGGCATCCAGAAGCTGGGACTTCCCATGTATGCAGACCACCTGGCTGGTACCTACAGTGGTGGCAACAAGCGCAAGCTCTCCACTGCCATTGCGCTGATAGGCTGCCCCCCACTCGTCCTGCTAGTAAGTGTAACATAGCTGTGATAGTTCAACATACCTCGTAAAACTATGAGCTAAAGAGGTACAAAGATGTTTATGACAGTCCTTGCAAGCTCATTTCTGCCCTCAACTTAAATGTATTTCAATGTGATTTTGAGTTCTTTAATTTCAGGCATAGACTGGGATGTATAACTGTTTCCAGTGGACGCCAAGTGATTACAAAAGAAAGACCTTCAACAAAGAATGTTTTGAGAGAAAATCTATAATCCATAGATTTTCTATAAATATTTTTTATATTTA
>NW_008681021.1:0-26691 GCF_000695815.1 Acanthisitta chloris | reverse complement strand
CTGCTGCTGGGGTTAAACCATGACATTCCCACACCTATCCCTTGGACAGGATGGGAGAAACGGAGGGACAGGTACTTCCTAAGGCTGCTTCAAGGCACCTAGCTAAACAAGGTGTCATGCCCTCAAAAAAACTCTTTCTGTGGGTCATAAAAACACAGACAGACAGGCAAGGTTCCTATTTTAAACCTGGGTTGAAGTCAGGTGGTGGGAACAAACCCAGCAATCTCCACTTCCACCCATTATCAATACAAGCTAGTGTTTTGGGGATGTAATGTAGGAACAGAGGGGGTTTAGAGAGCTATAAAAATAAGTGCAAAGTCTTTGTTTAATTTTATTTTTTTTCCTTTCTAAACATTTATTTCATAACCAGTTCTGGATGGAACTGTCCTACAGTACTTTGTTCTGGTGAACAGAGGAGATCTATGACTGGGATAGTAAGAACATGGCATTTTCGCCTGGGTATATAGCAACTGGTCACTGAGTCTCCCCACCATAAATGGTTGACCTGAAATTAGGAATAACAATGGGTAAGAAGATACTTCACCTACAAAATGCAGTGGAAGTGCAAGACAGCCTACTGATGGGAGTCTGGGGAGAATAAATAGTGAACTAGTAGCGAACTGGTAGGTAGAGAACTGGTAGTGAACAAGTGTGGCAAGAAGGCAAGGGAAGACTGGATCCATGTGGGTGATGGAGAGACAGAGGGAAGAAATGAGGCAGCTGGCAGGAAATGGGGGCAGATGTAAAAACAGATGGACAGGGAAGAATATGAGATGGATGGTAGAGAAAAAGAGTTGTGGCATGAAGAGACAAAAGAAGCTGAAGGAACATAGGCAGAAAATCTCCAACTGAATCAATTATTCATAAACCTCAGCACTCTCTTGCTGTCAAATACCTGCAAAGCCTTCATGGTATGTCTACCTGCTGGTAAACATTTGGTCCATTTGGAAGACAACCTGCTATTGCACTGATCATTTCACTACTGCAAGCAGCAGATAGCAATGATGTGCAGCCAATTTATTTGGACTTGCCAGCAAAATAAGTATCATTCTCTACAGCCAAAATGTTGTTTCAGCTTATAAGTGTTTTGTTTGCTTACTTCAGAAATTATGTTGAAAGTGTCAAAGGAACAGCAGTGAGTTCGTGAAAACAAGCACTCCAAAGTTAATGAATGCCAGAATTACAGTCCCTCAGCATGAACATTAAGATATGGATGCAATTCCTACTACTTCTTCTGCCATTTCTTCCTCACTTACTGCACAGGATTTGCAGGAGCGTGGAGAAGATGACAGAAAGGGGCAGAAGATGATGAAGAGGCTGAAGAATTAGTTTCTCTGACTCCTAATCCTCATCTTGCTGTTAGGCAAGGCTACTTGAGGCAAGGCTCTTTCCAAATTTTTATTAGATTTTGCTCTTTTGCAGCCTCATTCTAATAAGTCTCCTTTAAGCTAATGCAGGAGTACCTCTGCCGGGTCTATGTATTCTTCAATTGCTCAGCATTTTAGAGAAGCAAGTCAGAATTCCCACTGGGATCATGGCATATCTCTGGGGAGCCTCCTGGGTACAGACATGCTGATACCCAGCAACAGCCTGTGTGTGAAAGAAGATATCATCTAGGTAGCATGGCTTGGTGAACTGGCAGCAGCATTTCTCTGTGGCTATAAGCATTTCCCAAAGACAGTCTTAAAACTCTAATTCTACCTCTCTCTCCCTCTAAGATTTTTTTAATGTCTTGAGGGCTACATCAATACACATGGTATACACAGATCTGTTAAACAAATATACACAGACAGCACCAGAAACAAAAGCCTGAAGGAGATTTGAATCAACCAGGAACATTCACACATTATATCCACACAGTCCCCATTTTAACACAAATCCAAGCAAGTCAAATACATATTTTTATTGTTTTTAATTAGATAAATGTGTCTAATTGGCTATGATGGGCTGTTGCCACCTCTCATCAGGAAACTATTTCCACAATAATGTTTATTTTAATGAATAAAGTTAAGAAATTAAAAGAGAATCAGACATCTGGTACTAAACTAGCCTCGACGATGCATTTGGCTTTCTAAAATTGTGTAGGACACAAACATCATTCTGTTACTTACACAAAACTCTCAATTAACAATGCTCCCTCAATCCAATTTTACAAATATTACTTTTCCTGCCTGACAAAATGATATCCAAGAATGAAAGGGGGTGAGAGAGGGGAAATCCTTAGGCTATGATCTGTGAACTTTCCTGCCTTGACAGACCATAGTCCCAGTGACTTCAAAAGATAGCAGAAAGGTCACAGCAAAATGTAACTTGACTTGAACCTTAAACACCAGAGGTGACATTTATTCAACTATAAAGTTTAAAACCAAAAAAGAACAAATCAGGAGAAAGGGACTATGAGAGCACCTTTTCTATGTTGATTTAAAATTCAAGACCACAAAGATTTTCCTCTTAGGTTTACAGTACGGGCTTGAGAACACATGAAGAGATTTGTGAGAAAGTACTGATTTAATATGGTAGTGTTTTTGAATTTCTGTAGTACAGGACAATACTTGGATATTATTGAAAATGAAATGGTAGTAGCACTAACAACAATTCTAAAGAAAGTATTTAATAGTTACATGAAAAACAAAGTTGTATTAGCAAGGCTGACAGACCAAGGACAATATTTAATCCTGCTTATGTCAGAATTGATCCGTAAACAACATCAAAACAGTTTGTTCCACCCCTTAAACTTGATCTCAGGACTGCTGCAAGCAGAAGAAGATTTGTAAATTTTCACACTGATTTATATAGAGGCAGAACCTAACACTTAAAATACAGTATATGTGAAAGGAAATTACCTTGAGCAATTGATTATCAAATTATCATATGACCATGAGCAGTTGAAGACCTCCAGAGCCAAAATCCATGAGATCAAGAGGGAAAAATTGGGCATGCTGACTAGTGAACGGCATGGGCAAATGATGTATGTTTAAGCCATAAATCCCTGACCTATTCATTAAATTCTAGAAATTCTTTTGAATGTGTTTTTTATATTTCCAGTTCTGCTGTTGAGATGTTAAGGTATCCAACACAGCAACGGTGTTGCAAGATAAAAGATGGGTTATTATCAATTATTCAAGAGATTTATTTAGTTTAACACTGCGATAATGCAGAACTCAATGATCTTTGAGGTCTCTTCCAACCGAGTTGATTCTAACTGTGTAACTCCATTTTACATCTGGGCTTGACTGCTCCTTGAAATGCTGGATTGCAACATGTTGCTGTCCTGACACAGGTTGACTGCTCAAAATTCAAAGGAGAGAATTCATCCCTGATAAAATTTCGTAGTAAATACAAGAGAATTACCATCATCATTGAGCTGAATAAACCAACTAGAAATATCTAAAGGTGACACTTATGCCTGCTTGTCTTGGCAGAGGCAATGCTGTCTGTCCTTGTGCCACCAGATCCAGCACCCAGCGTGGTAATTAAAACAGATACCAAATCAACATGAATTAGAATAGAATACTTAGAAACTCTTACAACAAAGCACTTGAATGAACCAAGCACAATTTTGCAATCTACAGCAAACACCTTGACATTTATGTCTGTGTACAAATGTCAAACAACTCCCAAAACATCTCACTAGTTTTCTGTCATATGGGTGGCGACTGGAAAGTTGTGAGATTTTTTCCTTTACGTTTTGGTGGTTTTTTTCTTTTGATGGTTATTTAATGCTTCACCACTTCTGGTTTGCCAGGCTGAGTGTACTCCACAAAACAGCAAGAATTTACTCATAATTTTATGACATGATGCCAAAACTCGAAGGTTTGGCAAGGAAGTGGCTCATATGAAGAGAAGAAAAAACATTATTTAACCATGTCACACATATATGAAAGTATTGTTTTAAAAGTTGTCTATTTCTAAAGAAGCTTCTGTTTACATTTTATGTTCAAAGCAAAGATATATTTGATGTTAGAAGCGTCTTCTAAATGCTATTAAAGTTGCATGCTGAAAAAAAAAAATCATTAATGAAAATTGCCCCATATCAGTTTCCTGCTGCAGTTGGCTGCCTGCTAAGTTGGCAGCAAGACAGCAGCCTGCAGAGCTGCAGGCATATGTCTCACGTTAAAAAAAGAAAAAAAAAAGTCCATGTTATAAACACTTCAATGAAAATTACTATCCAGTTTGGAGCCAACTGAGACCAGGTGCTGAAGACAAAATAAACAGAAGACATATGAAAGTTTACAAAAAAATACAAATCCCCAATGCCACTGGCCTTCCATTGGGATGGTCTTCTACCATTCATTTTCATGTACCACATGAAATCCAAATAAAATGTCCCTGCATGGGTACAAAACAACCTGATTGTCTCATCTTCAGGACCACAGCTTTTCAACACTGATTTTTAAGATATGACTCATATTTTTAAAACCTACAAAAAATATGCCTAGGCAAATATAGATATAAATTAAGGCAGAAAACTACTGCAATTTGCCTCCCAAACAATTCACTAGAAAACCCTCCATGTCTCCCCAGGTAAGAAATAGCCCAGGAATCCAACCAGGTAGCGAGACGGAGTCTGCAGTCAGCGACTGCTAATTTGGCTCACTCATCTTCCACTTGCCACCCACAGAGCCTTTAGAAAGGTCACAGCAGAAAGGTACTGAGGTACTCTGCACCTGCAGGTTCAGTGGCTAAAGCAGAACAGGTCACTGCTTCAGTGCATACCCAATTCCTTCTCATTTTTGCAGAGAGCACAACAATCCCTTGTTGTGTAAAACAGATCTTGCCTGATGCTTCTGTTATCATGAAGCAAAGGACTGAGTGGCAGCACCTCAGGGTTAATTAAGCTGCAGGAGCTCCCTATGAAGCTCCTCTCAGATGACCAGCAGCTTTGCTCATGTCTTCCTGGTGTTCTGGGCCGGGTGAACATCAGATCCACCATCATATGGGACTGCTGGACCACAAATGCTTTTCACTGGATCGTGTCCAAAACACATTAAGAAAATAATACAGATACCAGGAGGTCATCTTATTTGTACCCAGTTCCAGTCAGAGAGGGGTATTTTAGATGTCTATAAAATCAGTTGAGGCAGCCGTAAAAAAAACTCCTGAACATCCAATTTTCAATGTCAGAACTGGGTTTCTCTGGCTGTAGTAATAATGCCTGCATGGTGGCAGGATGAAAATAGTCAGCTCTAACAACAGAGACTATATTTTATTGTACAACACAAAAGGGAAAGCTCCTTCCAGCTGCGTGTTATCTGCATGCCAGCCTGGGAGGGCTCTGCAGGGCAAGGACCACCTCCTTGCTAATGAGGGACACACAGGGAGCATGGGAGAAAGAGAAACATTGCCATAACCTCAGGTGACTTTCTCTTTTATCATTTGATTAGAGCCATCCTACGAGCAAGTTTTTCTTTCTTGAAATGCACTCATGGGAGAAGCAGCAGCCCTGAGGTTTGCACAGCCCCACCACACCAGCATTTACAGCTCCTCTCTGTATCCCAGCAGATTTAGCTCTACACAGACCACACTCTGTGACATTTCTGGCACTTGTCTTCACTACAGAGCTGCAGTTATGACTTGTAGGCTACCCAAACAACACAGCCTACAATCATGTACATAACCTGGTGGGAAGAGATCTTCCTGATTCAAAGCTGTCCCACTGACATTAGGCATGAAAATGGCCCTTAATGTCAGGAACTAGAAGAAGTTAATCTATTTCTGGGAGAAGCCTGTCTGGACATTCAAAATGTTTAGCTATTTGATGTGCAATTTTCCCACCCTCTGTAACCCACTCTATGAACTTTCAACATGAACAATTTAGCTTATTGTGCTGGTTTGGGCTGGGATACAGTTAATTTTCATCATAGTTGCTGGTATGGGTATATGTTTTGGATTTGTGCTGAAAACAGAGTTGATATCAGAGGGATGTTTTAGGTCCTGGTGATCAGTGCTTACAGAGCGTCAAGGCTTTTTCTGCTCCTCACCCTACCCCACCAGTGAGAAGGCTGGAGGTGCACAACGAGCTGGGAGAGGATACAGCCAGGACAGTTGACCCCAACTGACCCACGAAATATTCCAGACCATAAGGAGTCATGCTCAGCATATAGAGCTGGGGGAAGAAAGAGGAAGGGGGAGGATGTTCAGAATGGTGGCTTCTGTCTTCCCAAGTCACAATTACACATGATGGACTCTGCTTTCCTGGGGATGGCTGAGCACATGCCTGCACATGGGAAGTGGAGAATTAATTCCTTGTGCATGCAGCTTTTGCTTTACCTATTAAACTGTCTTTATGTCGACCTATGAGTATTCTCACTTTCCTGATTCTCTTCCCCATCCCACCACAGAGAAGTGAGCAAGTGGCTGTGTGGGGCTGAGCTGCTGGCTGGAGTTACACTATGGCACTTAGAAACCTTTGTTTTATTGGGGATTTGATGCCTATTTACCAAACCCTCTGGCAGCCAGATTTCCACACACACTTGGAATCATGGAGCAATCCTTAAACCTGAGTGTCCCCAGACATGCAGGAACATCCCAGCACTGCTAACAAATGGCTTTTGTTTTTTATTCAGACAATGCAATGCAAAGCCCTGAAGTGTGAATGGGCAAACTGGAAGCTCTTGAGAAGGCTTGAAGACAGCACAACTTGTTAAGACTTCTCTAAGTATTCAAACTAAAGAACTTTTAACTTCTTGAATTATGTTAGGGACATAAGGGACAATATTTAATTTTGATTTTTCTGTGTTTTCCTAAATGATAGCAAAATCCAACCTGGTTGCAGCTTTTTGAATTTTATTTTGAATAAGTAGAGCCCGTTATAGTTCTCAGCATAAATACCTACACTACATAGGAACAACAGAATAACCCTTCTCTAATTTATCTACATGTTGCCATTAATAATGTGTTTCATTTTTTTCAAGTCATGACTGTTTTTTCCCAACAGTTCTGCTGAGAAACTCAGGGATTACTTGGAAATATGCTATTATGCCAGGGAGGGATAGGGCTAGCCTTCCACTGAAGTAGTGGAAACTTTATTAACTTTATAGAAAACACTTGTGATAAAAGCATGAAAAATTTAAAATCACTCAGAATCTACTCCTGGATTTTATGGTTTAAACAATGGTATATTTTTCTGAACTATATGAATGTGTGTGGGGGGAAAAATCACTACCAGACATCTAAGCTAGACCTCTGCTATGGAGCTAGGGAAGTCTTCTCCTACACAAGGTAGGTGGCACATTCAGTCTAAATGGACTACAATATAACCTCAGCCAAGGACCTAATTTCGTATCTGCCTGCCTATCTGTAATATAGTCAGGAAAATCATTGCTCCAAACCAGCAATGAAGCAAAGACCACAACCAAATAAAAGTGAGTATGTCTGTCCTCCTAGGGAACGGCTGTCCCTGTCTTAGCAACATAATATTTATTTCAAAACCAGGATTGATTTTAGGATTCATGATACTTAGACCAAGCTGGCATGAAGGTAATGATACCTTCATTAGTATGTAACTTCATTAATGTGCAACATCTCCCTCAAGAGATCTGATATGGCAATGCCTACACTTCACAGGACCACAGAATGGTTTGGGTTGGATGGGACCTTAGAGATCACCTGCTTCCAAATCCCCTGCCAAGGACAGGGAACGTTCCACTGGTCCATCACCATTACCCTGTTCTTCCAAATTCAAGGCAAATCTATGAGAGAAGAGGAAGAAATAGCATCCAACTGCTCCTCCCACGATTTCAAGATTCAGACACATCTCCAGACAAATATAAGATGAAGAATCTGATCTTATGATTCCCAGTCCTTAAATTTATACACAGGTCTTTTATACACATTTCAGACAGCTTGTATTTCCCCTCCTCAACCCCAGACCTCTCTCTACCACAACATCAGTCTCCAGACATCAGAATAACTGCATTTCCACTTCGGTCTTTATTTAAAGATTTCTCAGTTTGGTTTTGCCCCTGCGTTATGCAATACATAGAATTTAGAAAAAGCAAGAAAAAGGTCAAGAAATCCATTCTGTGATTAAAAATTGCAGGTTTTAGAAGCTGAAAAACAGCAGTTCCTGGCACAAAAGGGTTCCTGCCACACCTGTGCTCAAGAGGATGCAACTGATACCTACAGCTCTGCGAGCTGAGTTACCACAGGTGGGCAGCACAGCCAGCTGCCCACGCCTGAGGCTGGGCTGCTGGCCTCCAGAGCACACCACAAAAGGGGGATCTGCTCTACAAAGCTCCCACAGAGGTTTGCAGATGAAAAAGAGAGAACAGTGCAGCTGAAAAAACAGTTTTTTAATTGCTTTATGGCTCTATTAGCATTACTTTTGCATATGTTTGCAGTTGCACATAGCTCTACATGGAGATTTACAAAACTGTATGAACAGATAAGATAAAATAAATACACTGTTTTACAGTTGTTTTTATTTTTTAACAGCTATCAAAAAGCCCCACCCCAAAAAAGCTCCCAAGCATTCTGGGAAAAGCATCATTTTCCACTATGTTTTGGTCTATTCTGCTTCCCCTCTGATTTGTAACATTCTGCTGGAATCAGTGATGAAGAACATATGTCTGAGGTAAATTACACCCAGGAGAAATCTTGGAACTGTTACATTCAGTTTTATTATCCAAGGCATTAAGATAGTCTGCCACGGCATTTATTATTTAACAGTTCCATCAAACATCACTAACATACTTTAATATTACTACGCATGAAACATTTGCATCATATTTCTCAAAATTCATCGGGTTATTACTGCATTACATTTTCATTTTAATTAACAGTTCCAGGATATTTTTAGTGCTTCAATGAAAAAGGTGTTACGTAAATGCAGAATGTTATTGTACAAATATTTTGGAAAACATATGTTCAGGCAACAATAAGGTTGAGAAGCCTAACACTCAACAGCCAGGAATTTGGAAGGGCTTATGTTTCTTTGACATGTTCATGCAAGTACCGCATCTTAACATATTCTGCAGAGGGTTGTAATCACCTTGGCTATCTCAGGGAAACCTAGTGTGGCCAATGGGACAGACAGACCCTGTCTGTCTCTGAGAATTGCTCTCTTTCCAGTACTGCAAATACTAGTCCAGTTTCACTAGGTAACACCAAAACCCAAATACAGCACAAATATCCCCTGTACACTTAGGAGACGCCTCTTTCTAGGGAGGTTTGCACAAGTTCTGTGAGGTAGTCACATAACTGGAGATTTCCTATGAGCATAGACTTAGGCAAGCATCAGCAAGTTTACATTTAACAAGTATAATAGAAATAAAAGATACCTCATATAAACCTGCCTATTACTTTGGCTGGTAATTTGACCTCAAAGTCAAGTTTTATTAACTTCAACATTTTATTTCTTAAGTGACTCCATGGGAACAACAAAACCAACAAAAATGTGTATCTTGTAAAGACTGCACAACTTCCATGTCTTGCAGAAAAGAGGAGAGTAAAAGGCTGAGGCAGCAGTTCAGAGCCACAGCTGAGATATGGCTTTTAATCTCAACTTCAATCAACCAAACAGCATTGGTACAGTGTTGGGTCCAAACTAAACCCAAAACATCAGGCACCAGGTGTATCGGGAAGCAGAGCACAAAGTCTGCTCTGTTCAAAGACATGTAATCACTGATACCTGAAAATGTAATTTAATAGTTTTCTGCTTCATGCTCCAAAATGAGTCACACAAAGCTGAGAGCAACCAGTCCACTTCAGCAACTGCAAACGGAGTCCCAGAGAAAGTTACTTGCTGGATATGATAGAGTCTCATTTACTTTATTAGTACTTCATCATGTGTAAGAATAACTGAAGCTACATTGTTCTACTTCTCTGCAGTGTTCAGTCCATACACTGAATGCAACCATGGTCATAGAAAATACACCCCATAAACATGAAACTGAAGACTGTGCTACAATGCACACAGGAGTCAAATTACAGTTACATGGGAAACTGAGTTATTGGCATTTCTCAGCTACAGGCAACAGCAAATTTTGCTATCTGTTGCTATAACCCAAGCTGTCCAATCATGGATTGCCAGCAGGGTTTGAAACTTCAACCTGGAGATGAGGAATAAGCCAGCTGGCAGTGTCTTACCCCAGTAACTGGCCCAGTTTTCTCTCCTTACACATCCCATTTAACATTCTTCCTAACGCTTACCTCGATGGACAGGTGAAAATAAAAGACCATGAACATTTTGCTTTGTTCTGATCATGAATGAGAGATTCCTAAAATTATTGAAATTTATTTTAGTCTAATTAACTTTTGTGGTCCTTTAAGAGCAGAACAGGTTTCCTCTTGTTTCTGACTTTAAGTAAAGTGAGGGCAGAATGCTATAGGTCTGGACCATGATCTGTCCAGACTGGCTGTTTCTAACTTGCAGAGTTGGGTTGACTTTGTGAAAATATGCCAACCTGTATCCTCTAACAGGAATGGTCAGTCTGTAGTTTATAGGTGTTTTGCTAGTAGCAGAAGATGTTTCAGCATTATATCCACAATTGTATAAAAAGGAGAAACCAGCACTGCTACCTATTCCCTGACTTTCAGCCCTGCTACAAAAAGAGTCCTGCTGTGCCTTTGAAGGAAAGTTTGCAGATGCTCCTATGGTCCTGGCTTGCTCTGCCTCTCCAGTAGCAAGCAAGGTACCTAAGTTTCAGAGGGCAGCAGTATGTAGGACACAGGCCTGGCAAAATACAGATCAAGGAGAAGTAGGTCTAAGACTGGTCAAGTTTTATCAATCTTCCCAATTCAACTATACTGCAAATATAGCAAATTGCAAATCCAGGAAATTCTAATGCTGAGAAAGCAAACTGCTGGATGAATAAAAGCTTGAAAGCTACCTGTAGAGCATTCCTAGAAATGTAATTTTATTCTTTGTTCCCAGTACAATCCTTATATTTGGCCACGACAATAGGTTTTAATTCTGCTTTTCCCTCTCCTGTGAACAACTCAAAAAGAATTGTAATTCTAAGTAAGACCTAAAAACAAAGAATCCTGACACACCAAAAAAGCATGCAAGCCAAGGGACATACCATCACAAACTTGTGCAGACAACACAAACATGATTGTGCTAAACATACAGATAGAGAAACAGAAGGATGCAAAGACTCTGGCTCTGTGTTATGCAATTAACTTCATCACATAATAATGATGTGCTTGTCCTAAAACGAACTGTACTGCATCTCTCCACAGCTGATCTGTGGTACCTGATTGAAGTTTTAGAGACTTAAAATTTTTACATATTTACATTAGGCACAATGACGGGAAACTGATTAAACTGTGACTTAAAACATCTTCGATCATAGCAGAAAAGGGAAAATATGAAAATGGAGATCTAGAAATGACTGCACTGCATTCAGTAGAAGACACCACTGAAGTTGTGAGGGAAGCACCAGAGAGTGGACAAGATGTGCAGGACATATTGAAAAACAGAAGAGCAAAAGTCTACAAGAAGCCTGAAAAACTGCAGGCACCGTGGCCAGGAGTACTAAAATAACAGCACAGTGCAAATATGACTGAATATGATCATTCCTACACTAAGCCTTTTAACCATTACAGTGTTTTACACTCAAAGCAACAGCAGACCAGTAAGACCAAGCCTGTGTTTTGAAGTAGAAGCATCCACAAGGAATAGTATCAGAATAACCAACAGCAGTATTATTCCACTTCCCTTGAGACTCCCACTTAGGTCTTGGCAAAGGCTTTCAATTGCAAGCTCCTCACAGCATCTTGATTTATGTTCATATGCTCCTCACCTCAACGATGATGTAGTCAATGACCTGCTCAATATTAGTAAACACTGAGAAAGGTGATAGCAGGCAGTGAGATCCCGATCCCTTCTGCTATGCTAGGCCACCCTTGAGCCATAGTTTGTTCGTTTGAAACAATTATTTTTTTCTAAAACGTGACACCAGCAGCAAGAGGTTAGGGCTTTCCTGCTCTATGAGTGCTCATCTAAAAAAAGGCTTAGCATGCTATTTTTAAAGGCTAATGTTCATGTTGTTTCAGCACAAAGCTCAGTGTTGGTTTTAGACACATTTCTTCTTTTATGCCAGACAGGCCAGCTCCTTGTATTCACAAAGCAACTGTGGTTCACTGAACATGTTTCCAGGATTAATTTTGACTTCCCAGGGTCAACTTTACACTGATCAATGAAAGAAATTGTGGAAAAGATTACCTTATGAAAACACACAAACTTAGCCAACCTTTAACAAAAAGAACAACTTGTAGAGCTTTCATCAGACTCAGCACTCTTCAAGGACAGCCTGTCAGCATCTGGCATATATGAACACAGGAGATGGAACAAATCTACAGGAAATCCTTGTGCTTACTCATGTACTCTCAGCACCACAGACAAGTCAAGCCATTTTTATACACTTTTCCCACTTCCCACATTCCCAGCCATCCAATTTCTCACCACACAAGCAGAATCTTACCTGTAATTTTCTGCAACAAAGGAGATGGTTCTGGTTCATCACAAATTGCCTTGACTAGGGCCTTTTTCACCTCTTCTTCAGCTATGTCCAGCTCTTTTCCACTTTTGATTTCTCCAACCACAGAATATATGTATACCAGCAAGACAAGGAAGTCCTCACAGGCATAATCATCTTTTGTCCTCTCATTGTAAGACTTGATCATTGGCAATAACTGGTTCAAAACATTGGGCATTTCTGACTCACCAATAGTCTGAAAAATAGAATGAGATATCATATCAGATTGCTTCTGTAGTGCTTGTCAGTTAGGATCAGACATACTCTTGCCTGCACCTGCGGGTTATTATTTTCCATAATAGCAGAGCTTATTTAATGAAACATTGTTCAATATTCACATTCTCACTAGTCAGCAAATGGCACTGTGACTTATTAGCTGCTCAGACAGCAGATTTGTTAGTTTTCTACATTTTTTTCCTAGGGGCTCATGATAGCAGCATCTTAGCACTTGAAAAACCTGATGATTAGATCTTCTCCAAGTACCAGTATGATAGGAGGATGGAGCATAGAAATGGTACACTGCACAAGGTCAAACACTTCCTCTAAATTTTGGGCGTCCTCCTTGGGCCTGGTTTTGTATTGAGCAGGGACTTCCAAGTTCAGCTTCCATTGACTTCAGTTACCATCACATGCATTCAGCACATCTGCAAACTTCACCCTATGCTTTCAGACCAGAAACTCAGAAAATTAGTAATGGAGGGAACTGCCTGTGAAGCACATGGTTTAAGTGACCGGTGTGGTTTCCTGCAAGAGCTCTAAGACAGGAGCAAGGACAGGGAAGGAATCATCAGCCTGGCATGATTCCTGATCCTCTTCTCCCTCAGCCTTCTTCACAGCTCACTCATCAACTTCTCAAGCCATGCAACAGGGAGTCTTCCACACTAAAAAGGCCTTCTTTGCTAGACAGGTCATGCTCGTTCCCACAGCACATCTGTGCTGCGAAGTGAGTAAGGCATGTGGAAGTAAGGAGAAGTATGTAACTGTGAGGCTGGAAGATGATCATAATGTGTATACAAGGAGAAGAAGGCTGGCAGAGAAAAAGAAGGGGAAACTGAGAGTATGCTGGGATGTCCCAGTAGTTGCAATCACACTCACTTCTCATTGCTGTGGGAGAGAGCTTTACTAGGGTTGTAAAAAGGAGACTTCAGACATGAATAGCCTCAAGCAATACATTGACATCCACATCATGTAACACCAGGGCTGGGGTTTAAATCCACCGTGCAGGTCTGGCACTCAGAGCAGCACTGTGACTAACTGTACTGGAAAACTGCCACCCTCGCTGCCCACAAACACGTGCAGACAGAATCTCCACATGCTAGTTTTCTGCTGTGGCTTAGTTTGGAGCTCAGCAGTGGGATCAGGTGAGAAGTGGGACCAGTGCAAGGCAAACAGGAGGAACACACTGCTCCTGTGTGGGGAGGGAGCTGTGAAAGAAGAGAACAGCCTTCCTCTCCCGGTGGAAGCGATTGCTCAGATCTAACTAAGAGGTATCCCACAACACCCGTTCTCTGCCCCTTGTCCTGTGACCACCAAACAGATCACCCTGTGAAAACCTGTGGGTCAGTTCCTAGGGTACAGTGAAACATCGAATCTCTTGTAATTTAAAGAGTCAGGTCTGCAAACTTTTATTCTTGGTTCTTACTACAGTAACTTCAAACAGACTAGTCAACGTAAATAGGGACCACAACCAATAATATACCCTTTACATTGATTCACAGTAAGTAAATAAATAAAATACAAATCAAACAAACTAGGAAGAGACACAGGTTTATACAATAGCAAAATCATGCAGTAATTTCAGGAACACAGAAACTGAAAGTTTCGTCTCCTGGTGTACTCCATACAAGACTTCAAGAGTCCTGATGTCTTCTAAGTTTTGGTTGCATTTTACTTTAGTTTTTCTTCTACAATCTCAGAAACACTAACAAGCATCTCATACATCACAGTTTTTATACCTACACTGATCTACCACAGACCTCTACCTTAAAGAAAGCACAGAGCTGCTCAAGTTCTCAAGAAACTTTTTCCAGGCTGTGCTATAAGAAACAACATTTCTGCTGACTTTTGTGCCCCACCCTGCTCTTGACATACAAGTTTTGCCATGGACTCATCTTTCATAGGACTTCAGTGTGGTGAGATGTTATGTTTTCATTTGAATACATACTTTAGAGAAGAATTTTCTAACTACCCACGTTAAACCCAATAGTAAGTGCAACTACAGACTTGAAGTAAATTACAAAGCTATCATGGTCAAAAGCACGTGGGATCCAAAAAGGAACATTTAGAAATCCAGGAGGAGTTGGCACTGTCTGTGTTTGGGCAGGGAGCATTAAATCATATGCACAGCAAGTCCAGGCACTGCTTTGCCTGGGATGCAGATCTGTGGTGTTTGACACTGGTCTGGCATATGCTGGCAGCTGAGCCATCCTTAAGACAAGGCTGTTGGTTCCCAGATTTCCACTCAGCCCTGCCTCAGTTCAGTATTACCTGCTTTCTTCTTGAAAAGTGACAAAAATAAATTCTCATCTGTATGCCAGTACAATAAATACCAGATCATCCAGATTCTAAAATGGAAAAAGACAAAAATTCAAGGAATTCAGAGGTATGCAGCTATCATAAGGAAGCCATCTACAATGAACAAAAGCCTAACCAGTCCTAAAAATCCAAGAACTGAAGATTAGCCTACATATAGAGTTACACTGGAATAGATGACAAGATTTAATCTATATTAATCTGAATTCACTTTCATGGAGAGGTAAGACCTATGTCACGTAATATTGAACATCATCTACCATCTATTGGCACATCATCTATTCCTCTCCTCTCCCAACACATAAACTCTACTTCACTCCATCTCTAAGTATCTCATAGCCTGATGCTACACCAGCAAAGAGGAGTTCTTGAAAAAGCTATATTTTGAATGCACAGATTATCCACATGCACAGAGCACTGAGGATGCACATGGTCATATAGAACAGCACAGTCAACAGCTCCTGCTTGAAGATAGTAGCTCCTGCAAGTACACATGTACAGCACCTCTGGCAAGCTTTCAAACACAGATGATTGAAAAAAAAATTGTGTCTGAACTTTCAGAGTGATTTACTGTAGGGCAGGCTAAAACTCAGCAACTTCAAGTAACAATTGCCACCTCTTATCTTCAAAGTAAAAATGAAAGAAAAAAATTAAAGAGCTGGAATAAACCATTAACTTCAGAATGCACATAGGGTCTTTCTAGGGTATGAACTTCTCTGGAATGTTTTTCCCTTATCTCTTGGGAAATGGCACCACAGAAGACTTCAAATGGAACTGCCAAGTTTCAGAGGCTATTTTGTCCAAACAGGCCAGTTGGACTAGACTGTGCATAAAAAAAAGGGACTTGCAGCCTCACTACAGAGCACAGCTCCACAGGGAGCTGGGAAATTTGCCTCAAACAAAATCCACTGGCAGATTGTCATTATCTGGCCACCTCTGATGATTTAGGGGCTCCTTGCACCTCCTAACAATCAATCAATAACCCTGATTGAACAGCCCTAAAACACAAGTTTTAAAAATGTAACTACCCATGACCCAAATTTCCTGCTGGTTATGTTGGCCTCAAGTTATCCCCATTTGTCTATCATCAAGGGAGCCAATAAAAATAATAAAAACAGGTCAATTCTGAGCTTTCCAAAGGCTGTATAAAAACATTAATGCTGCTTAATGCAGAGCTGACTAAAAGGCCCAAGCTCTAACACCTTCTGCTTGGTTGCATTGTTTGGACATTTTAAGGCTGTAATCATATATTCTTCAGAATACAGGGAGGGTTTGTGAGAGATTTTTGTTGTTTTCCATCTCTTTCCTCCACCCTCCATAGTTATTTATTTTTAGAACTTAAGCCATGTAATAATTTACTGTCCCTCAGGGCAAATGAACTGACGTCAATTTGCTGATTTTTGCAAAAGACCCGAGTTTTGGCAGATGGCAGAACAGTGAAGAAAGTACAAAAATATTTTTTTTCAGTTTTTAAACACTGAACATGATATTGGGCTTTAAAATGGCATTTTAAAAGCAATTTATAGGATCTACAGGAATTAAGAGGAAGCATAATAAACCCAAGAAAAAATGTTTTGCAATTCTGTGAGAGGCATTATTTTCAGTATTAAATAAACCTGTAAGAACCTAAGGCCATATGTATCATTAGACATATTTTACACAATAGAAAACAGAGTGAAGCTGGGAGGAAGAGAAAAGGAGGGTCAGAGTTTATTTGAATTAACACGTGTCCCTGACAAAACTGAGAAGAGAATTGAGTGCTCTAATCCCTGTGCTTCCAGCACACTGTCCTCAACACATCATTAAAAATATTAAAGCAAAAATCAACTTCAAGCAAGTGGAATTTATTTTCTTTTAAAATCCAGGAGGCAGAAGGAGATAAATCTTTAGAGACTATTTCACTATGTAAATATTCTAGTGACTTTCCATTTAGGAAGCAAAACATGTTTAATTCCTTCAGAGGTTGCATGAGTTAAGAGAACTTTTTGGAATGGGAACCAGACAGCTTTATACAAAGGAGGAATTTTGTTGGGGAAAAGCAAAACTAAAAAGGAATCCCAAAACCCAGCTGCAGGTAAAACCAGCAGAAGAATCAGTGGAAACTCACAAGATGTTGGGTCATTTGTTGCCCTACGCTCCTGGACCTCCCTATTTAATGACAGCTCATTTTATAGATAACTTAGGTGGGAAAGGAGTTGTGGAATAAGCAGCTTTCCAATGTTGCTTTATTTAACTTGTCATTTTACCTGGGTTTGACTTTTGGTGGATTGTGATTTTTCCACACAGCATACTAACTTCCTCACTGTCCAGTCAGAGGCAAGAATATCCTTGCTGCTACAAGTGACAATGGCACCAAGGGAGGACCTCATGGGTATGCACTGCCAAGCTAAGGAGGAGTCTTAGCTGCCTGTAGTGCTCAGCTGCCCATAAATCAAATCCTGCAGTTCTGTTACTTGCTGTTTTACACTGTTTGGCCATTTGAGATTCGGGGTTGATTACACATAATTTCCATATGGGTGAGAAGATGTCTGTACTCCCTGCTCCCAGCAAAACAATCATTTCATGTATTTAGTTTTCATTAAAAGGCCTACAAATTGCATTTTAAATGCCATTTTTAAGCACAATATCATGTTCAGTGTTTAAAAACTGAAAAAAATATAAGTGACTAGTGATTTAACACAAAAAATCAGTTAACTATGATCTTACCACTCAAATTATGTTTCTCCAAATGAAGCTCTAGAAATTATTACAATTCTTGACTTGGTCATGTTTTGACAGCAATGTACCTTCGCTTTGTCTTCTCTTTACATATTTGTAGGGTATGATTGAAGAATAACCAACCCAAAACAAACACAAAAAATGAAAACCGTCAAAATAGTACACCCTCACCATTAGGAAACACCTTAATCTGTCAGTGTCAAAACATAGAGCATCCAGTTATTCAGAAGGGCTATTTCAGATAACTGAAGTCCACAGTCAGTAAAGGTTTATACTCAAACACATGTTACGAGCTGGGGAGGGCTGGCAAAGCCTCGCCTTGCAGGGGGAATGAGCAAACTTTAGCCTTGAGGGAAAGCAGACAAAGAATTGAGAAAACTCACAGCAGATTGAGAGTGGAGGTGTTAAGATGCTGGCAGTAAATGGCCACATTCAGTAAAAAACAGAAGAGTAAGCCATTAAAGATCACATAGCCTTTTGTTGGGGACCAAAACAGGTTTATGACTTGCGCTTGCCAATACCAAGAGACTGCATCTTCCTCTCTTTAATGGCACTGTCTGTCCATTCACTTGATAGGTGATGCAGAAACCCACCCAGAACACACATACAAAGAAAACATTGGAGAACTAAACTGCTAGTGAGAGACACAGGAAACAGTAAATGCATCTAGGACCTGTCTCCTCTGTCATTACTTTTAATGACCGTTCCATCTTTAATGAAATATCCCTAAAGAGCCAATTCTGCCTGTCCCCTGTTCTGCATTTATCACCCACTCTGAACATTGCCCGAGGAACTATATTCTCAAAACTGCAGAGACAATTTCCAGGCAGCCCTTGTAGACAGACAGTGTCTTACAATTGTACTGTAAACAAATGAAAAACAAATAGAAGAAAATAGTAAGCTTTTCAGAAGCTATTTTTCATCTGGCTCATGCTGTCAAAGACACAGATTCACTTTTGTCCTATGCGCAGGATGAGGCTCATTGTGAACTGGACTTCATTCTTGCCTCTGGCTCACCACAGTAGCCTCTTAATTCTGTGCCTGCTGAAGTGTTTCTCTGACTGTGCGTTAAAAGAAATAATTTCAGCCATACTGGTTCTCTGCTCAGGTTTACTGCTTGGCCAAGGACTGGACTGCTTCCTTAAGCAACAGTGCTGGCTTGAATCCTATATGAACTAGAGTTTAAGGGTGCCAAGAGATATAAAAGAAAATTATGTAAATAATCACCTGCTCTTTGGATGACTTCTTCAATACAGTGTAGTATGGCCAGATGCTTCATTGGTGTCTATCTGTCAACAGGACAGACATCAACAGTCCTTTGATATACCTGCTAAATATCTATCCAGGATGTTAGTACTTACTGCACAACACAGTGACGAGTCAAAGGCAAGTAAAATTTACTGACAACATAAAGCTTTTAAAAAGCACAACATTCGTAAGCTCTTCTGGTCAGAGATATTTTTTAACGTGCCTTGCGTAATTTCAAAAACACACTACTGACACTTAACAGCCAATATGTGATAACAACAGAAGTATTTAAAACAAACTGTTCAAGCCCTATCATTTCTAAAACCAAAACAAAACCAAAGCCCAGGACAGTTCTTTCAGCCAATAACTCCCTAGCCCATGACCATGACCTAAGCAATTGGATTCCACCTATAACTCAGTCAAACTAGCATGTTCCAGTATTTTTCTTTAATCTAATTTCCCTAGGACATAAAAATAAAATGTATTTTGAACAAAATTAAGATTTCCTCTTGACGCCTTTCTCTTGTCTTTACTGAGCACCACAGTCATTTGGGAACTCCCAGTTTTCGATTATCTTGCAACTTCTCCAGTTATTTTTGTTTCTTGTGCTACAAGAAGGAGATTCAGTCGCTGTGTCAGAGCTGCAAGACTTATATTTTGAGAAAATTCAAATGCCCACTGATCTCCAATCTTCCACAGCACAGAAATCACCTCATCACAGCAAGTTACACTGGCTGGTGATGCATCATTAAATCCTATGGTCCATTTTTCCCTCTCTCTTTGGAGACAGTCTAAATGTACAGCTGTGTTAAGATATTTTAATAGGTTCATAGGGGCACAGCAGCAACAGTGTATTGAAAAAAGGATATTAATAAGTCTGGATTTTATTAGTCAAAGCTCTGCAAGGAAAGGACAATTTTACTTAAATCACTTCATGTCCGACATAAGAGACTCATCAGCAAGTCAAAAAGGGAATACTTCCAACCTACTCAGTCAAAGCTTTTAGCTGTGATGGCTTCTACAGACATGCACGGTAAAAACATGAATCAGCACAGCAAAAACAGTGTCAGAAGAATAAAAAAGGAATACAGGCATAGGCAAGATAGAACTTGTATCAGAGAAAGATCTTGGTGCTATGCATGCCAGGATTTTTTATATGTGATTTTTTTCGAGGTTGTTTGTTTCTATAAGCCTTGGAATATTGGGAAAACTACTAGAAGATGGTAGGGGTTCAAAACAGAGAAAAAGGCATGGGGATAACATAATATCCTATGAGGTTAAAACTCGCATCAACTTGGAGGAAAACGATGGGAAAGTGTCCAGTCATAGCAAAGCAAAGGATAAGAAACAACACAGACAGAAAACAAATAAAAGGGGTATAAAGCTAGAAAAATACAGTACAACAAAACTGGTCATTCAGAAGTGCAGATATCTGCAGAAGGAGGAGATTCCATCCCAGGAGATGGTTACCAGAAAAAATATGAGAGATGCTCAGGACAAAGAAAAGGAATTAATCCCTACTTAGATCACTAGCTGTAACCTTTCAGGTTGGAAAAACTGAAAATCCAGTGAAGAGAAAAGGTCTAAAAAATCACGAGTGGACTAGAGAAGGCAGGTAGGGAATGACAGCTCACTCTCTGTCCCAACACAAGAACTAAGGGGCAATAAACAAAGCTGGTAAGAGCCAGTTTAAAAGGCAAATTAAACGGAGGTAGTTCTTCATGCAGTTTCTCAGACATGGAACTTCTTGCCAAAGGCTGTTGCGCTGCTGAATTCTAACCTGGGTTCGCAATGATGGGAAGAGTCACAAGGGAAAAAAAATCCATCAAATATTAGTAAATACACAGAAACCACAACTGTTAGGGAACTCAAAATGGTTGGAGCAGGGAGAGTATCATATAACCTTGTCCTCTTAATCTTCTGTAGGCAGCTGCTTTTGAGCAGAGAAAGTGAACTAGCTTTGTTAGAAAAAGCAAACTAGCTTGGTTACATTTTTGATCCAATCCATAATGGACATACTAACATCAAAATCATGGCAAAAAGATCACTGTAGCTACAAAATACAGTATCCATGGGACAGAAGTAGGGGAGCAGGTTTGTTACAGTATTCGGCACTGTCAGGATTACTTGCAATATATCATGCCCAGTTCCAATGTCCTCATTTCTAAGAGGGGAAATGCTACAGATAATGTTGAAAGAAGCTACAAATCAACTAAAAAGAGTCAATTTCTTCAGAGTGGCAGGCAGTTGCTCATCAAAAGAAAAAATAACAGTTTCTGTATGTCTCTTCAGACAGAAGTAAATATCAGAGTACAAGACAGCTCCTGAATCCAGTCAAGAAAGGCTCAGGAGAAAACAGGGAAGCTGAAACTATGATTTTTCCTGTTCTCAAGCTGGTGCAGATGCCCACAGTGGTTTGCACATTTCAGAAAGGTTTTGGAGGGTGAAAGGACAGAAAACAAGCAGAAAGCACAAACTCAGTGGTCTCACACAGTAGAACACTATGCATAAAATGCATCTGGTGAAGAAAACTATAAACTATTTGGCACAATGCTTAATTGCAGGGAAAGGAATTGTGAGCTGTGAGGGAAAATACTTTAGAAATAGCAGAAAGGATGAAGGTAATACACACTGAAATACTGGACATGCTGTGAGGGCTGTAAACAGTAGGTTATAAAAGGAGACTAACAGTCAAAACAAGCCCATCTTGTGCTTTTTCCTCCACATTCTTGTCTTTTGTGTTGCCTCTCCTCTCTCAACCCACTGTCCCTCATGCCCACGTTAGTCTATAAGTCATTCCAGAAACTCCTCAGGGCTGCAGGGAAACCTCCCAACTTTGGGTGATAACTCAGACCATGGTGGACACTGGTACCAAAAATGAAAATATGTGGGCTGGGGACAAGGGTAAAATGGGAAAACAAGTCCTAATGAGTGAAAACAAAAAAGAGTTTGGAGCCCACATGACTGTTTAGGTCCATTTGAAAGACATTTGATTTCTAATTGCTGTTGACTTTTTGTATATAAAGGTGCTATCTCATCATCAAACTTTTAAAACAAATCCAGTTAACTTCTACCCCCTACAAGACAATCAGGATGTCTATCATATATTGCCACAAGCTGCAATGCCAGTTTGCACCAAAGCATCACACAAATCATGATTTCAACTAAGGTTGGGCCAAACATATATCTGGTAGCTTTCAGTGATGCTTAGAGATCATAGTATTACATAAAATATGCCGAACATGGGTACTATCTTGACCAAAACATCCCCCATTTAACAGTATCCCCAGACCCAGCTTTTTATCGACAATTTCAATGGAAATGGATACAGATCTGAGCAAAGCAGCATTCTCTCTCCCTAGCCCTTCTCTTTTGCTCCTTTTCTAAGAAAAAGCAGCTAAGAAACTTAGTGAAAATCTACCACCAAGATAAACATACCTGCCAAAAACTGATGGAATTTACCATGGTACTAGAAATTGAAACTTCTATGCGTCAAGAAACTTGAAAGTCATTTAAAACATCAACTTGCACGAGATGGCTGTATGACACTAGATGCTGGATCATGTTGTTACATGAATTTAAACGGTAGCTAACGTGAAAATGCTTTTCATTGTCTTTGAAATATTTTACACCTTGGTATGCAGATAGACAAAGACAATACATGACATAAACCACAAAGTAAACATATATGGACATGGGAGGCTTGCACAGGAGAAGATCCCATTGCTCTGCCCACAGCCCCGGCTGGAACCACAGGAAGGAGACAGAATGGCAACACAAAAACACGTGAAGGCAGATTATCAGTCTGCTGCAAAGCACCATGGCTGTTAATCAGTACAGTAAATGTTATCACAATAGAGTACTGACATTTCCAGCCCCTGTACAAGGCTCACCATGCTTCAAACAGGATTCAGGCTTTCATGGTGATTAAAGGCAGATGTCACATGTATGAGTAAGTTTATAACTTAGGAGCCCCTCGTCCATTTTTGTGTGAAAGGAATCTTTCATTGACAGAACATCTTCACTGGAGGATGCTTGCTGTGGCAAGATTGGCACAAGGAAGAACATTTTCCTTCCCCTTTTTAAATTGGGGAGAATAAAAGAGGCTTAATTATACAACCATATCTCATTTCATTCTATGAAATGTATCATGTTAAAACCTTACTTTTCCTGTCCAGTTTTCCACTACCATTAAAAACTAATCAGGTTACCAACTTTCAGAGAACAGCAGATGGCAGAAGAGTGATACTTCAAAGAAAATCGCATTTTTTTCCCTATAAGTGTGCAAGAACTGCAGCAATGATAACTACTCAACATGTATCTAATACAAAGTGCCAAGCGAAATACAGGCATAGGCAAAATGACATTTTTTTTTCCATTGTGATAATGCTATGGTGAAAAACTTCTGAAATCCCACTCTTTTAATCTTCTCATCCCATCCTGGAGATGTTTTCCTGCTCTACAAGCTAATAGTTCTCTCTTCAAGCACAGTTTAACTCAACTGCCTACAGGCTGTTTCTTCAGCTTCTTAGCTGAGCTGGAATATTCAATGCTGATATACACATGGAGAGGTGAACAGACTGCATGCCCTGGGCTGGGCACACCTGCACATGGGTATATCAACTTTTAGGATGCTAGTTATGAGAGAGTATGCCCAACACCTGCTTGTCAGTCATGATGCTCTTTGCCTCTTGGCCCACGTGCCTTTCCTGCAGTGGGTATACAGCAAGTCCTCTCCTCTTTTGGTTCATTTCAGCACTCCCATCATCCCCCCATGGAGCTGGGCCATGCTGGGTGGCACCAGCTGTGGTTTTGCAGTTGGCTCCTTGCTCTGGCTGGAGAAGATGTCAGGCTGCTTTCCTGCCGCCAGCTGCAAGGGCCACGTGAGGGCATCCTGGCTGCCAGGCACTGCTCCTGCCACACCTCCTCCCCAACCGTTTATCCAGCACAAGCTACAACTAGAAAAACAATCCCAGCTTTTTGTCCCCCTGGGATTTCCCTCCCACTCAGCTGAACGCCTGAGTCAGCATAACTATCCCTCATGATATCACATTTGCGCAAAGGGAGACGACTGGAGCACAGGACATCTGGTCCCAATATCTAAAAACACTTAAATCATGCATGTCATTCCAAACATTTAAGGACTTCTGAAGTTTCCAGTTACTTTCATATATATTTCCTACTTGCTTAATGTAGAAAGGATTTCTAATGTTCAAGTTTCACTCTGAAGACCTGGGGAAATGTATATTCCATCCCATTTTAACTAGAAAAAAAGCCCTAGCCTTAAAGATAAGACCAGACTTGGCTTAAGCTACCTTTACATTAAATATCTTTTTTTGAATTATTCTACGAGAAGATCAAAATGCACTAAGATACAACACAATTCAGATTTCAGTAACAGGCAAAAATAAGTGGTTTTTCTTTTCAATGAGGCAATGTTAAAAAACAAAACCAAAGTCATCCAACAAAGAAACCCCACAAATTCAGTTGTGTAAGCTAGAAGGTGAGGTTCCAAGATATTTTCTAGTTCCCCACTGTGGCTTTTGGTTAGCAGAGAAAGGAGGCATGGCCCAGTGGTCAGGCACCAGACTGATACTATGGAGACTGATGCTCACCTCCATACCCAACTTCTTGCTTTTCTGCACCTATAAGCAGTGGTAGCTTCGCACTCTACCAAGTGCTAATTCAACTGCTCTGATAGCCTGATGCTGAGTTCTGGGCATGAGTAATAACATTCAGTGCAGCAAAGAATTCCCTCTGTGCTCCCCACCTGCACTGTGAGCCTTGGTATGCTGATGCCAATACAACATGGGTACACTTTGAGCCTACCCTTCTTTGAGTATCAATAGTCATGAGGCTGTCACAGGATGACCCTGTCACTATCAACCAGCTTCTTTTTCTAAAATCAGTATGTCTACGTACCTCACAGTCCCTCTTGCACAATTCTTACAAGAGAGAAAATACAGCACTTCATAGAATTTCTTTCCTTCTTATCCAGCTCCCCACACCTTAGGTTGGGAGTACTTCCATCCTCAACTGTTGGAGTATGCTCATACCACTATAACAGCAGAAAAATACTAATTTCTTTTTTGGCAACTATTAGAAAATTCTTCACCCTCTCCATAGCAAAGAAAGCTCCCACTTTTCTAACAAGCCATCTGTCAGTCCACTCTCAGGACATAAGAATCATACATTTGGGTCATAAGTGATATTCCATATGGAGACACCATGGCAGCAAAAAAGAGGAGGTGTGAGACACCTTAATGAGAGAATCCAGAGGATCTTGGTTATATATTACAATGCACAAAATACTTTAAATCATTTATCTGAGTCTTGGATTGTACTTTGGAAGGAAGATTAATATTAGAAAGCTCTTTCAGACAATGTTTATTAACATCAAAATGAAATATGAAAAGCACTTTCTGTTAAATCCAGGATTTGAACAACTCTTAAAACCTACCCTAAATAAAATGGTATTGCAACTGCTAGAAACAAATTTGTGTTAATAGTAAAAAGAAAATTATTTTATTTTACTGTACTGATATATGCTAAATCCTTCTAAAAATAAACTTTGAAAATGACATCCTCACAATTAATTTACCCTCAAATATTACAATGGGATTAGCTATTACAGCCATCACCTGGGATCTCACATCCCAGACTACTTTTAGTTTCCCCAAAGCAAAGATTCCCATCTTCCCAGCAGACAGTGCTGCAGGCCCTAGCAAAGATCACAAACTCCACAAAATTTCAGTGCTACTGTTTAAGAATGGCAGTAGCCACTGGGGAAGGGGAGGTGGGTGGAGATATATCTAGATACAGTTGTTTTCTCTTTAAAACAGAAAACCTAAACCAGTCTCAGGACAAACTTTGCTCCCGCCTCCAAATAATTTCCCTCCACCACCTCAGTCATCGCCACTTTTGTCAGACCTCAGCAAATTACCAGTTGGTGGTCTTTGTGTTCTACCCCGAGTTGTATTTTAATTAGTCAGAGCATTGAGGAAAGATTAGTATACAGATATTGGCGAATCTTCAAACAAGAGTACATGCTGTCCATTTTATTCACAATGAAAAAGCTCTCCAAGAGATTTCGCTAAAGATTTGCCTCCTGCTTGCAGCCCACGTTTGTAATGTTTATATAAGTGGGGGATATAAATCTTTTTTAAACGAACCCCATGGTTTTGAAACCAGCCTCGTTATAAACTGCCTGTTTCCGTTTGGCCTGCCCTAAGCAAGCAACGCAGAGCCTGCTTGGGATAGACTGGAACTAATTTAATGTGCTCCAGGTTTAATCCCCATCCTCTCAGCTTTTACTGGCCGATTTTACACAAGAGGACTAACTGCTGCCTTTAACAATGATTCGTGCGATAAGTGGCTTTTGATTTGGTTTTCCAGGTCAGAAAACATGTAACGGAAACGCACCAAAATAATTTGACTAAAACATGGTCGAGACTGAAGAAAATAATAATACTAATAATTAAACTTTGACACAGGAGCTGTTTCTCTGTGTTTAGCATCACTTCGAGTTTACTAAGGTGAATTTCCAGCTCGTCTGACGCGGCGAAGAGATGCGCGCGGATCACTTTGCCTGCTGGGAAGGATGCCAGCGCGCACTCCCGCACACCGCGGGCTCTGCCTCTGCGATGACAAACGCAAAGGAGCAGGACAGAAACAAATCCATGGATTCCCGGCGGCTCCAGGCGCTCCTGCC
>NW_008681020.1:0-14511 GCF_000695815.1 Acanthisitta chloris | reverse complement strand
AAGAAAGCTAAAAAGGAATTTGATTTTGGCAAGGTGAAATATTAGTGTCAAATATCAAGAGAGATGTCACATGTCAGGTTTTGGGGAGAAAGTGTTACTGATTCTGTCTTGTATAGTGGAAAACAATTATTTCCCACCTCCCCCAAAGAATTGTTCCGAAAATTCTTTTTAATTCCATAAAAATATCCATCACATGAAAAATTATTCTTAACAGCTGTGATTTTCTGCAAAAATACCCTAGTTCATATTTTCTCTGTTTTGGAAGAGTTTAAAAAAAACTGTTAGCAGTTAGGTGGCTTTGAGGTCTAAAGGGACATCCTTGCAATCTGATATTTGGTTTCAGTAGGTGCAATCATACACCCCTTTTGATATATCCATTGCAAGACAGATAATTGCACAGATTTCACTGTTCCCACCAATGAGGTTTTTACCCCAGACTACAGTTTGGACTTCACATCTTCCCTTGTCAACAGACAAGGGCCCGATGCAATGCTGTGTTCAGGCAGGAGGGCACAGGGACTGTGTGATGCCACCTCCACAGCAGTGTGGAGCAGAGTCAGAGCTGGCTGAGCAAAGCCTCTTTACTCCATGCAATAGATGCTGCAGTAGCCTGAGCATAGCTGTGATTTTGGAAATATTTAAATAAAGCTAAGCTTGTAGGTAGCAAGGGAGTTGTTTGAACATACGTAGTTGGAAGTGAGTTAGGTGTATGAATCCCTTGGGTCTGCAACAACCTTAGGAGCATCAGCCATCATACCCTGAAGGCTACATGTGCTATTCATAATAATCAGTCAGAATCAGAGTTATTTAATCAGATTGGTCACCTCTGAGTAAATAAGATGATTTACAAAGAAAGCCCAAGTAGTTTCCTGGCAAAAAAATGTGCCATCGTTTTTCACTCCAAGTGACTATCTCCTAAAGCAGCTTGTGCATGTGTGAACAGCCAGCTATTGTATTCTGCTCCTGAGCAAACTGCACTCAAGGCAGGATGGCTTCATCAGGTCTTTGAAAAGGATTGTGCCACTTTAAGAACACCTTAGTGTTAGTTAGTGGGAGGCGATAAAGGCACCACTGTACAAACAAGTACCTGTGCACATTGCTTCCTTCACCAGAGACTCACACAGCTGAGGGACACTGCCCTCACCCTCCCTTGCTCATTCTGCATGCTGAACACCTTCTGACACACACTCTTGCTGCCTGACAGTGGAGGTGGATGCCTAAACAAAGCAAATTGATTTTATGTGCAAGACTTGCAAGACACCTTGAGGACACTGAGAAGGTAAGAGTAGGCAGAAAAAGATCTGAGTATGTGCTGGACCACACAGGCTTTAGAAAAAGCCAGAATTTATTTCAGGTAGTCAAGTTGGAAAAGATGAAAAGATTCAACCCCAATTCAACTGCTTCCTGGCCTTTCTGCAAAAATAAGCAGACAGCTAAGTGATTTCTAATTTCGTTAAAAGTTTGACAGCAGGGAAGGTATGAAGAAGAAAATATAGAGTTGCTATTCACATAATATCAACTTCACTAATATCAAAACAGTTTGCTAAATGGTTAGAGTTATGTCTGCAAGTGCATTGCATGAGGCAATCTTTTATTCTGCTTTAAAAGTTAGCAGACCTTCAGCTTACTTACATTTATGCAAAAGTGTTTGAAGTCTAAATATTTCAAAACAGGAAATGTCTGTTTGACTCAGATGTATTTAACTCCTCTCTACAACACATCCTGGCATACCTAAAATAACACATAAAGCTATCTTATTCGATAAAATACAAAAAACAGAATTTACAAGCCTGGAAAAGAGTGATTTATGCATACTTTAAATAATAGCTGAGATACAATGAAAGTTCAAATGCAACAGAAGTAATCACCTGCTTCCTTTGGAAGTGAGGTGAAACTAAAGGCATGATCAGCATAATCCCAGCAATGTGTTCTACTACTTTTGCTTTATTAAATATGCTCTGTCTTCATCATAACTTTCTTTTTGGATGTCTTCTCACAAGTTTCAGACATTTGATATCTGCACTCAAATTTCATATTCCTTTTTAAAATATTTTCAGGTAGTTTAGTGTCTTGTAGTGACTTTACTCACAGGAAGTTAAATATACACACGTTTTAGTTAAAAATAATCAGTCTAAACTGCAGCATGCTTCTTAAAGTCTGGAATGCTTTAAAAATGATAGTGAAATATTGATAATTAGCATTTTATTCAATTTTTGCTTGTAGAGGGAAATATTTATAACAAGCAAATTCAGTGAAATTTCTTTCAATGTTTTAATGATTCTGAGCATTTTCATGCACTCTTGGTTTGAAAGGTTTGGCCCTCTGGAGATCAAAACGGCATTATGAGATTTTTTTCTAAAATTTTACATAGTTGAAACACAACCTTTTCTTTATTATACCAAACTTATCAATTTGATTTCTCCCTCTTGCAAGAGTTTTAAGTGACAATATTAACTTGCAGTATAGTTATCTCTTGATCATCACCCTCATTTCTAGTTATTCACTGTGCTGGAAATTCAGGTCTCAGAACTCTTCATGTTTCTACTATTTGCTACCTGTGCTTGTAACACATAATCACAGAAGTGGCATAGAATTCATCTCTCTGCAGTTGCACATGGTTACAAGGCACACTATGCTGTGGCCTCTTCAGAAAACTAGTCATCTATAATTAGCTATTAATGAGAAGTTGGCAGTTAAGTTAGAGAACAAGTACACAGCACTTGTCTTCCCCTCTTGAGGGCTGAATATTTAAGTCACTCAGAGTGGAGAATGAAGTCGAACAAGTTCATTGTTGTTGCTGGTTTAGCCCTTTTGACTTGTTCTTGCATTAAAATAAGTATGTACCTGGGAGAAGAGGAATTCACACCTCTGCAAAACAAGAAGTGTTCTGCATCTCCAGTTGTGCTAAAGCAACTGGGGGTCAGTCTTTGTATCTGACTGGGCAGCTCTCATGTGTAGATAATAAAACCACTCCCCACATAAAGGGCTCTGTTTGTAGCAGATACCAGAAATATAATATTATGTATTTGGATTTATTTGATATACTTAATTAGCATGATGTAGTGGAATTGCTGACCTACTAAAGTATCAAACATTGTATAAAGACATCACTAGTAATCAATCTTGAACTTTCAGATAAATGGTTTTATTTTGTAGCATTTATTGTGTTTTTTCATCCAATCTGACTGTATTTATCTCCCCCAGACAAACTATGGCCTGAGCACTGTCACTTGATTACATGAAGACAAGTCTGTATTCCCAAGATATTCCCAAAAGTGCTAATACAACTACATTGTGTAGGAGTTCTCATACTGTCTGCTCTACCTTCTGTCTATTTCAGCAATAATGAAAATCCAAGCTTATACTGAATAGGAACCTTCGTTTGGTGATGGAATCCAAGCTTATACTGAATAGGAACCTACATTTGGTGATGAAGAAGGAAAAGGGAAGAATTGAGTCTCACTTAAATGAACAGCTCTTGTAGAAAACTCATCCTGGCTGATTGGCCTTTCTTAAAGCCACAGTCATTTCCTTTGATGTAGGAATAGTTTTTCTCTTCTCTCCTCCTTCCCCTGACATGGAATGCAGAAGAACCTTAATGAATTGTGATTTCCTGACAAGATACATGAGAAACACTAGTGCCCTGGCTTCAAGGAGAGTAACAAAGCCAAGCCTCCCAATATATGGTTCCAGTCAGTTCTTTGCAAATGATACTTACTGCTGAGATCCATATGCCTACATTTGTCAGTATTTTCTTGCCTACAGAAATATCTAGGGTAGAAACTAATGCTGTTGCCAAGAGTTTCAAATACACTAGAAACAAAAATCTTAGAACAGGCTACCCAGCACAAAATTGAACACCAAATTCGTCGATTTGGACATTAGTCAAGGGTCTAATTTCCTTGATGTGCCTCCATAAATACTCAGACAAATAAGTCTATAAGCAAGTGTCAGCCTGAGGCATGTTTATGCTTTTTTTACAAATATTTAGCAGCAAAGTTTTTACTCAGTAAGACCACTGAGTAGTTCACAAGTGGGGAATTGGTTCTGTGGCAGGCACCTCAGTGCCTGTTCTCTCCTCAGTACCTCAGTACCAGTTCACAAGTGGGGAATTGGTTCTGTGGCAGGCACCCCAGTGCCTATTCTCACCTCAGTACCTCAGTTCTCATCTGACTGAAGTTATCCAACTCCAGAAATCATTTAAGTGTCACTGAATTTACACAGAATCAGTTCTTTACAAAAGCATGTAAATATTGGTGTAAACCTGAAATCCTACATTGGGGGAGGTGAAGGACTTGCAGCTTTTGGGGAATTGGTTCTGTGGCAGGCACCCCAGTGCCTATTCTCACCTCAGTACCTCAGTTCTCATCTGACTGAAGTTATCCAACTCCAGAAATCATTTAAGTGTCACTGAATTTACACAGAATCAGTTCTTTACAAAAGCATGTAAATATTGGTGTAAACCTGAAATCCTACATTGGGGGAGGTGAAGGACTTGCAGCTTTTCTGTTGGATGTGAAGATGAAGAAAGGTGGAATTTCTTATATTTTTCTAAGTGAGTCCTATGGTCTCAAGTGTGTTTTGATTGGCATTAAGTGCTGTGGCTGTTAATCAGAATATCCTGCTAAAAATATTCACTGATATGAAATAAGTGTTATAGACTTTGATCCATTCTGCTTTTTGGTGGCTGCATTTGCAAATTCACTGGGCTCCCAAAGAATTGTTTTAAACTTGTTTTGGTGTTCCCAGAGTTCAGCCAGCAGACAGAAAAGATTATTATGTGATAGTCAATAATTCTGATGTTTGGAGGCAGATAAATTATATATTATAAATTAGCAGATCATCTTTTTGCCCCATGCAAAATATTTTCAAAGAAACCACAACTGAGAGCAAGTTACAGGCTGGGAAGCCACTGGCTCCCCCAAACATCTCACTCGGGGGAAATTCTCAAGTTCTGATGACCCCTGTAAGTTTCAGATGGCTGTCTTGAAGTTTTACACTACTTTGGTAGACTGCAAATAAGTATATTTTTGCATAATAGTATTGTTACCTTCAACATTTGGCCTCATCATACATTGAGGAAGAATAGTTCCTTCCTCCCAGTTGTGATACAGGGATAAATATATATAAGGAAAAAAAAAAGTGACATTAGCTGTCAGAATAACTGACACTTTAGCACAGGTTCATTACAGCTAGCAAAGATTGCATTCAATAGATCATTGCTTACAGTAGCCAGGAAAGGAACTCTTGAAGAGTTTCAGATTGGGGTAGATTCCTAGCAGGGCAAAGGCCCCAAGGCAGCTGTCTCAGCTGCATTCTGCCCACCTACTTCACTGCAAGAAATCAGGCCATGGAAATCACCCAGAGGAAATCACCCTGTCTGCCTTACACATATATATTTATGGTCAAACAATATTTTTTGGCTTTTCTATATTGCAGCAGGCTATAAGCCAGCAGACAGCACATCAGCTAAACATTACAGAGCAAGTATTTTGTTTCCTGCTTGTACAGTCCTCTGCAAGGGTTGGGAGCCATGGTCTTAAAGGTATTGCCATTCATAAGTGAATCTGTGCTAAAACCATGGGAGCAGTGTAGAAATCCACATTCTAAGGATACATTTTTTACAGGGCCTGCTTTAGATTGCATTAAACATACGAAGCTAATGAAGCCTACCAGCTTCCAGAATGGGCCTGCTTTAGATTGCATTAAACATATGAAGTTAACGAAGCCTACCAGCTTCCAGAACTATATAACAAATTTAGAATTTTGTTTTCTTCAAGGATAGAATTGTGGTTTTTTCCTAAGAAAAGATTCTGTCCACTGTGCTAAGATGAAGCCTTTTTAGTGTCCAGAAAGGTTTTACATCAACTATAGTTCAGAAAAAAATTGTACAGCCTTCAGGCAAATCTAAACTGAGACACTGGAAATGGAAGGTACAACCAGAAAACACACATCTCTAATAGGCCTCTTTCTGCCCCCTCCCTAAAAGCCTTCATTGTTGTACACTTATCTAAAGAAGTAACTCATTGCATTGCATTTAATGCCTTCAGCTTCAAACCTTGCAGAGGGCCTTAACTCTACCTGGTTGTTCAGTTTAGGGACTCATTGCATTGCATTTAATGCCTTCAACTTCAAACCTTGCAGAGGGCCTTACCTCTACCTGGTTGTTCAGTTTAGGAGATAGATTTGCATTCTCCACTGCAAAGTAATTTTGTGGTTTAGAGACCAGATTTAACATGCTTACATACTCACTGATGAGGATTTTGGTTAAGATAAAGAATTTTCAAAGCTCCAGTGACAGTGTGTATTTACTCCGAAAGAAACACTATTGGGTTTGTATTTCTAGAGGTGTGTTTTGATTGACTGCTATTTTGACTCATTCATACCTTCTCATAATCAAATCTTAGAGGTTTAGAAAGTTGACAAGGATACTGGCTGGGAAGATTTAGCCATACACAGGCTGTGTGCATCAAACGCTGTTCCTGTAAGAAATATCTCTTTAATTGAGCAGCCCCAGAACTTTTACAGCTGTGCTGGAGGAGACAGGCTGGCTGACACAGGCTGCAACATTCAGAAGGGCACTGAGTCAAGGCCTCCAGCTTTTGCATGTGCTGATTGCACAGCACCACAGCTTAGCTGCTTCTCCTGTCAGTGGTCCTATTTATATTTGGGATGGATTCTGCTGTCATGAATGTACCCTATTTATTTTTATCTTACTGAAAATTTTGTATTATACTAATACTGATGTATGACATGGCCTTCTTGTCATATAGGCATGGTTATGAAGAGTTGTTGTATTCAGTCCCTAAAAGATCAAAACAAGCTGCATATGCTCTTTTGGGCTATGCAGCAATCACAAGCTTAAGACATGAGAACACAAGTGCAGGAAAAGTACAAAATAGGTTGATGAAGGACAGATTCATGCTTTGGGGCCACTATATAAGACTATCAGTTACTAGCCAGCAGCATCTTTTCTAGCTAAAGCCAATGTAGTCAACAGCTCTGATAGGAGAGCAAGGCCCTTGGCAAATGAATTGCTGCTCTTTACAGCCTTGACTCCTCAAAACTGCCTCCACACTGTCACAGACCTTCCTATCAGTTCCCAATTGCTTCTGCAATATCATCCTCACCATTATTTTCTGACTCCAGAGCATTTCAGCTGCTCAGAAGGGCCAAGGCAGACAAACCCAGCAATGCCCCCCAGTCAGTGCTTCCCCTGCAGAGGCACATGGGGCTGCTTTATCCAAACTTTGTTTCTCTGCCAGGAGTACAACTGTCAGGACTGTGATTCCTTATCCAAGCAATATGTTATGACATCTTCACCAAGGGATGAAGCAGAGAAGCATCTTCTCTGTAGTGCCTGTCTCACACTCCAGTGTGTGGAGCACACATTCTGTGTGCTCAAGCACATGCCAAACTGTAGCATTTACTTTCTCAGCAGAGGAAAAATACAGAGTTTTCCTCAGCACCCATGATCTCTTAAGATCTCTATTTCTCACACAACATGGTATGTAGTCCAGCTGAAAATCACTGGAAGTTTGTTTTGAGCAAATTTAACTGGTGTGACCTTCCCTCATAGCCAGGATTTAAGGAAAGGGGCAATGCTCTGCTCTCACCCTCACCAGACCAAGCTGCTGGCAGAACAGTGAACACCCTCAGTGGATATTTTTCCCATATCCAGGCATTGGTGAGAAATCAATAAAGCAGAAAATGGGGACAGGGATTTCCCATTACAAACTATGGCTGAATAACTTCTTGTCCAAACAAAGGAATTGGAACAAACTGAGAGGAGAATGAGGAAGGGAATGAAATAACTAATGGCATGAATTGTAACAGAGGCTGGAACAGGAAGCAAAAGTAGCAGCAGCAAGAGCTTAACAGAAGATGCCTAACAGAGAAAAAGGCAGGAAAACAAGAGACCACAAAGCAAGTCAGAAATTGAGATTCTTAAATGAATTAACTGACAAACAAAGAAATTCTACCTAGAGGACAAGAGGCCCACCTGTGATATTCCCTGTGCAGCAGCTGTAGGCAGTAAGGAGGCTCCCTAAGCAAACACATCCCTCCCACAGCCTCTCCTGGTTGAAAACAGCCTCACACTTACCTTCACCCACCAGTCAGGGGGAGAAGAATAATATCATAGTGCCACAGGAAAGGTCAGAATATCACACAGCTCAGGCTCCACAGCACAGAGATACAGGTCGGAGCAGACAAAAACAAGTAAAATCAAGCAGCTGTTTTGCTGTTTAGGTGAAAACAGACACAGAGCACAGGCAGCTGTGGGGAATGAACCTGGTGGGCAGCATTCCAGTTCCAGCCACCCTCGTGCCACAGGTATGTGGCTTCACTAGTGAGGAGGCAGCAGCAGTGATCATGCTCCAGGCTCTGATCTAGGGGAGTTTCACCTGCATCCTTCATGTTTTTCTTCTGTTTGCAAGATTTGACATTAATCTGGCTGTAAAATAACAGAGCAGCCAAATAGCCAAGAGGAACACCATTAGGAGTCTGCTTACTGGATAACTCAGCATCATTAATGAATAGTGTGGCCTAAACCCTTCAGAAACCCAGTAAACCACCCACTTGGACAAACTTGATATTCTCTGGTGATGATATGCAGCCCCTCAAGTAAGTACCTCACTACTAGTACAGAGCCAAGGGGTTTTAGGAAAAAACTTTCCCTGCCCCTGGCACCTCCTTTTATTCCCCCTCCTTACAGCTTTCAGGTGTGTAAGGGGCTCCTGTGGAAGGAATTGCATTGAACCCTGCATTTGCTAGGACATACCTGTTAACACTCCTCCTGGTCTCAAAATCAGCATGATTTTACTGCTTCCTAGCCACCCTGCTCTTTGCAAAGCCTACTTTATGGGGATAAAAAGAGATAAAATAGGCACTCTGATAGCAGACTAACTTACAGTTCTTCTTTCAATCGTATATTTTGATTTTCAACTTTAGCTTTGACACATTTTGTGTAACGATGCTCTAAGTAGGAGATGAAGGCCTTAAAATTCAAAATTTTAAAGAGAAGTTGACAAAGCCAGGATTGGTGCTTCAGGGTCCTGGAGTCTGCAGCTGTGGAAACAGGTTTGTTCTTCAGACTGAGAGAAAAATAGGCCAAAGAGGCTGACAGACCTATGCTGGCTAAAACAAACACATCTATACAGTCATAATTCCTGTTTGGGAGAAAATAATGCAGCATATTTTTTGCCTTACAGCTCCAGGCTCTTGTTATGGAGGAAATCATGGTGGAAACAATCCTGGCCCCATGGGAAATACTGCTAGTCATCTTTGCTGCAGTGCTGATAATGAGTTTTCTCATGTTTCTGCCCCCTGCTGTGGTGGTGATCTGGAGAATGAAGCATGTGCCACCGATTTCACTGCACGGCTCTGTCTGAGCCAGCCCTGCTACAAGCTGTAACACCCTTAGAGGATGATCTCCTTAGAGGACAATTCAGAATGATTACATCTCTCAGGATCACTGTTTCTGCCTGCGATACACCCAAACCCAATGGATTTACCATTCTATTGCTGCTAAGTTCCTGTGGAAAGAGAATGTGTATAATGTTTTCATCATGAACTACATTTTTTGGCATTTTTCCTTCCATTTTTTGGCTATGTTGTAATTACTGTTGTTGGCTGAGTTCCTAGACTGAGTTCTTCTCTTGCGTTAAAATTGACTGAAAGAGAAGCAAGGATAATACAGTATTGTGTTCTCTTAATTAATATCAGGAAATCCTCTCTTTCTATAGTTACACTGCAAATATTACCAAAGCCTTTAGCTGAGATGCCTGACAGTTATGCAGGTGGACTTATCAAAAGTAAGCAGAGTACTCTGGGAAGGTAGCAGTTTAGTCTGATTGTATTGCAAAAAATAAAAAAAAAATAATAATCAGAGAACTGTGCAATAAATTACCATCTTGTGCTCTTTTGTCTGATCTGAAAAATTGCTGGCCTAAAAAGTCCATATCATAGAATTTAAGGGTTGGAATGGACCTTATAGATCATCTAGTCCCAACCCCCTGCCATGGGCAGGGACACCTGTAAGGGACCTTTAAGACATGTCTGTTTTGACATTGCCTGACCTTGATGACTTGGTGAAGGAGACTGAAGACATCGACCCCTGGACTGTTTGCCTCAAGGCTTGTTGAGTCACAGGGTGTCTCTATCGGCTGAGATAACGAGGTGCCATTCTCCACCACCCAAATCCTCCAGCTAACAGATAAAGACTGACATTCCCAGGTAAGGGTGCACCACAGTTCACCATTGCCCACGACTGACATCACTTCCAGCTGCTGAGACCACGAGGCTGGGAATTGCTCAACTCCAGGCAAAACTGATCAGTCAATGCCTGACCGAGCCCTGTAAAGAGGACCAGGGTCCAGAGCATGGCACACACCACCAAAGAAAAGACAGCTATGGATTATCAGAATGCTGCTGGACCTATAGTGGTGACTATGTCTACTGCACCATCCCAAATCTTGCTTGCTTCCCCCCTTTTCTGTTTCTAACTTTCCTATAGCCCCTTCTCTCACCCCCCTGAGGAACCAATAATAAAGTCTCACTCCCTAATGGTATTTTGACCTTGTTTGTGTCTTAATTCACATTGGGGGAATCAATCGAACACTCCTGAGTCTTACTGGACTGGGAAAACACCTCCTCACTAGATCAGGTTGCTCAAGGCCTCATCCAACCTGGCCTTGAACACCACCAGGGTCAGGGCAGCCACCATGTCCGTGTCATTTATTTCTGTTCCAGTGTCTCACCACCCTTATAGTAGAAAAACGTTTTTCTCACGTCCAACCTAGACTTTCCCTCCTTCAGTTTGAACAAAAAATATAAACAAAAGTTCTTAATTTCTTTCCTTTTGTATGAATTTTCCTCTCTCTGCAAACCTCAAGTGCCCAAACACAAAGCCCTCACATCCCAGAGCCAGAGCCAGAGCTTGAGGGATGGCTCAATGCTCCGACATGCCCAGCCAGACACCAGCATGAAGTAAATGCAAATATACAGCAACTATTTGCCTGAATTAAATTATGCAGATTTACTCTGGGAAATAATGTGATTAAGTTTACTTTAGTTCTAAACTGTGTCATATAGGATTATGGGTTCAACTTCCCTTTCTCATATATAAATAATATCTTGCATGATGGAAACAGAACAAAATTACTTCTCTGCAAGTTTTTGAAAAAAAAACTCAGCAACACCAAGTCCATCTTAATATCAAATTCATGCCACATCATATTAAAGCTTTCCTGCCTAATTCTTCCTCATTGTGTGACACTCATTATCAAGATTTCTGATGTGCAGATTTAACAGTTTCTGTTAGTTTACAAGAGCAATTGGTTTGGTTTCCTCATGAAATACAATATTAGTTTTCTTTTGTTTGCTGATTTGGAAAGTCACTAGAATAGTCTGATGCAATTGTGGGAAAATAAAGTGCTTTTTAGCACCAGTAGGAAAATCATATTGGAAAGTGCTCCAGATATTTATTTTAGCATCTTCCTATAATGAATTGACCAGAAAGACTCTAAAGCATTATAATTTTATTTGGTAGAGATCATTTGTTTGCCAGAAATAAACGAACCCACCAGTGACTCAAAACCCATTGCTTTTCTTTAAGAAACAGCATTTTTCTTTCCAACACAGTGACTTAAGTTCCTGCCACATGGTTTACAAGCAGCCAAAGCATCCAACTCATACCTTTGCTGATGTCATTATCTGCTCCACTCATTATCATATGACTGTCTGATTCTGGGCCCAAAAGCAACTCATGGCCTTTTACTTGTAATGACTGGATTCTGAGTTGAAATCTAGTGTGTAAATATATATGTATCTGAATCATTTCTCCAATTTATGGTGGAAAGGTCAATTACACATCATGTATTGCATAACTATGCTGTGTCAGAGATTGACAGGAATAGAGAAAAGGTAGAGAAGGGGACAGAAACACAAACAGATGAGCTTTCTGTCCTCAGATCTATAGCTTCAGTGTTTGTTCAACAGAAGAAAATTAAAACATAACCCTAAGCACAGATTCCACTGAAAACCAAACCAGCAGTAACTAAGTTTCTTGTTTAGATTTCATAGTAATTCACATGCACATCTGTTCAGTAGCTACAACTCCACAAATAAACTGGACCACCAGTGCTAAGTTGTCTTTGTTCTTCAATTGCATCAAGTACCAGGACAATGGACAGGTTTTCTGTGCTGTTCTAACCCCCAGTCAAGTGAACACATGAATAAAGAGTTATACTCCTACAGCCAGTAACCATTGTGACTTACATTGCTTTAATGGTCAGAGCAACAATAGCAGTTAACTGACAACTGTAAAAGCAAGTAGAACTATGGCCCTTTCTCAGTAAAGATGACCCCTGACAGAGGACAATTTCTGATAACAATTTGTAATCAGAGTACCAGAATAACTGATAAATAAGCATTGTTTAACTAATGACTGCATCGATTATATAACCCTAGTTCTTATTTAATTCAAGCTAGACAAATTTAAGCCATAAAACTAATCTTTCTTTGAAACACTTTTGCCATGTGATTAAATTTAGCATTATAGGTTAATATGTCTGTGCCCTTGCCATGTGATTAAATTTAGCATTATAGGCTAATATATCTGTACCCCAAAGCTGAGGTCATATTATGACTATGATCTCTAGTCCTTCAACTAAACAAAAGCTGTATGTTTACATGGTTTGGCAGTGATTTCACTGCTCTGCTTCTCTTGTCAAAATACTCACATCACACTGCAAACAGCTGGCTGGTCTGTGGCACAAGCTTTTTGGTGCTAGTAACCACAGATGATCCAATTGGCCTCCTTGTCATGGTTGGAGCCGTTGATGCCTTGCTCAGCAAGCTCTTTGAGGAAGATGCTTAGCTGCTCTGTTTGAGTTTCAGTAAAGGTTAGTGTGTGCAGACAGGTGCTGTTGCTGGGGAAATAGGCAGATTAGATTTGGCTCCACTCGGAGGCTGCAAAGATCAAAGATGGCAAAGCAAACAAACAAAAAAGGCAGCTGAATTAGCTTAAATTTGTCTTGATCTTTAAACTGGCATTCCCATTTTCCAGACTAAAGTCTTCAGCTTGGAATAAAAGTGCCAGAGCCTCCCATCCTTGTGAACAGATACATCTGAGAAATACTCACGGCTGCAAACAGCCAATCGTTTCCCCCAACAAGCTGAGTGTTCCAGGAAAACCCAGGGGCATTGCCATGTACTTTATACAGTCTGCTGCTTCTAAGCAATTGAAAGTCATAACCCTTGGGAAACAATGATGGGGAGAAAATAAACAAACGGTGTCTCAGAATACATCATGGTAAGTTGCCATGGTTTAACCCCAGGCAGCAGCCAAGAGCCACATAGCTGCTCACACTCCCTCCTCCCTCCTTCCCCTCCAACCTGGAGGAACAGGGAGGAGAAAATAAAATAAAATATGTAGGTTGAGATAAGAACAGTTTAATAATAAAGAGCAGAATGAGCTAAAATGCTAATGGATAATAAAAAGGGAAAGGAAAAAAGCCAACAAAACAAAATCAGTGATGCACAATACAATTGCTCACCACCTGTGGACTAACACAACCCCATTCCTCCCCCTGGATCAGCCCCACTTGCTGCTTATATACTGGGCATGAAGTTCTATGGTGTGGAATATCCCTTTGGCTAGTTCAGGTCACCTGTCCCAGCTATGCTCCCTCCCAGTTTCTGTTGTGTACCTTCTCACTGGCAGAGCATGAGACACAAGAAAGAAATACAATTGCTCACCACCTGTGGACTAACACAACCCCATTCCTCCCCCTGGATCAGCCCCCCTTGCTGCTTATTATATACTGGGCATGAAGTTCTATGGTGTGGAATATCCCTTTGGTTAGTTCAGGTCACCTGTCCCAGCTATGCTCCCTCCCAGTTTCTGTTGTGTACCTTCTCACTGGCAGAGCATGAGACACAAGAAAGAAAATGTCCTTGATTTAAGATAAACATAATTTAGCAGAAACCAAAACATCAGTGTGCTATCAACAGTATTCTCACTCTGAATCCAAGCACCAGCTAATGAGAAGTAAAAAAAAAAATTAACTCCATCCCGGCTGAAACTAGTACATAACTGTAAGATGAAGCCAGTGAAGGTCAATACAAACCTACAACCTTTCCCAGTTTTAAGAGACACAAAACAGAACAGCAAGGAAAATCATGCATTACATAGTAAGCAGTTGTAAATTACTGAATAGATGCAACAATATATCAGCAGTGAGGCATGAGTGTTACCTTGTTTCACATGGGTTTGCAGTACTGAGCACTGTTAATGGTCAGCACACTAGCCCGTCCTTCCTCCAGGCCAGGGAAGAGGGCATGGAGGTAGCTGCTTTCTAATTTTTGAGTCGATTAAAATATAAAACAGAGCAAGAAAACAATGTCTCGGAGTGAAAGAGAGTAAAGGTCTCTGCTTTGCAAGAAAACTCATTGACCTGGGTATGGATGATAACTGCCTCCACTGGGTGACTTTGTCAAAGTGAGCAT
>NW_008681019.1:4454-9095 GCF_000695815.1 Acanthisitta chloris | reverse complement strand
CAGCAAGCTTGTGTTTAGGGCTCCTCTATGCTAGTTTAATCTTATTGGAAGCCACAGCCTGCCAGGGGAAACGGATTTTAAAGACTGAGTGAAGATTCCCCTTTTCTGAAATTATACCACTAGATTAATACAGTAAGGTGACCATGGCAACATACAAAACTATACTCCACAGACAGAATTACAGGACTAATTTCTTTCTTCCCCCTGCTTCTTTCTCTGTATGTGCTTCTGTATTCAAAATAAAGTTGAACATATGTTTTCACTGAAAATACCTTACCTTGTTAAACAGGCATTCTAATGAATCTCTGTGAAAACACTACAGTAATTACTGGAAGCTCAGTTAGGGAGCAGTCACTCATATTTCTATTACATTGAAAAAGCAATCAGTAGACAAGTTTATTATATTTACTAATTTATCCTCTTTTTATATGCAGTCCATACAGGAAATCCATGTGTCTTTTTACCTTGTGCATTGGAGTTCAGAAGGAGAACACCATGGGCATTGGAGTCAGGTTCTACGCACATATAGAAAGGGTGAACTCCATAGAGGTTGGCAAATGACTGGAACATAAAGAGCACATGAGATGTTTTGATTTTGCTATTTTTCAGTTGTTGTCAGGCAGGTACATGTGCATAGACAAGGAAAGAAATTCATACATAGTTAGAGACTTGTTTTGATAGGCTGGGGATTTTTTCATCTAAACTGCTGTAAAGTCAAGTTGATAAAAAAGAGTTGTTTTTTCTGCCTCATCACAATGGGACTTTCTAGTCACTCTCAGTTAAATATTTCATCATATTCTGCCAAACCCTCCAAAATAGCATGGGTGAGAATCCCTTTGCTAGTTAAAATAGGCTCATCAATCACTGACTGCAGTTTAGTCATATATCTACTGAGTCTGGCTTAATTTGGCTTGTTTGGATGAACAGGGATTGGTCCGAGCAGGAAATTTAATGCTTTCCTGAACCTGGATCATGGCACACAAAATAATTTTCTGAAAACTGCACTGTGAGAAAGCTTCTGATGAAAGGTTTCCTCAAGTCCCCTCAAAATGACTCATGGCTTTGTCATTTAATTAAAACTGATGATACCTGCAAAACGTGTAACATTCCATATTTTCCACCTCCTTTTGGTGATACAAACTAGGACAAAGTTTTGGATAAAGTGAATTACCGTTGGTGCCTGATCCCTGCTGTACATGCCATAGGTAGCGAAGTCCATGCTGTGTTTGAAGGATGGGTGCTCATGTTCACCAAACCCATACACAGACTTGGATGGCACAATAGTGGTGATCTGAAGGAACTGGTTGGAGAAAAACAGATCGACCAAGGGACTGTCCCACCTGTGACAAAAACAGGGAGACATGATTAGTTTGTTTATCTTTGGAATGTATAATTTTAAGTTCACATCTGACTTTTTATACTTTTAATGTATTTTGGAGAATAACAATATAAAAGCCCCATTGAATTCTATGCATGCTTCTAACATCCTTAACCTAACACACATTAAATTTATCTTGCAATGACTGCAGCTATCTCATCTACTCATACAAAAAAATCCATCAGTATCATTTTTGATAAGAACAGTTAAAATTACAGAAGACACTATCTATAAGTCTATTACCAAAATAAGTGGTTGCTTGTGCTATTTCTATGGCAACCAACAGGAAAGATTAAAAATTGCTATTACAGAGTGGGGTTCAGAATCCTTAATGAGAACCACAGACACTTAGCTTTTATCAGCTTTTTGGTTTTAATGTTTTGCTGTATCAGGACCTGAATACTCATGTTACCTCCATGCAGGTGCCTAAAGCAGAGGCATTCCTTCCTCCGGATTCTTCTTGAAGGAGGTGTTTTTATTGTGATGACTCTCTCCTGCTTCTCTCACCAGCTTAATGCATTTATTACTAATGAATCATCTGTGGACACAGGCTCACATTTTAATTAGGTGTTACATTCTGTTTCCTATCTCTAGTGCTATAATGAGCTGCAAGCTAGAAGAGGGAGAATATAGTCAAGCTGTGGAGAAGTGTTTTGTTAATGGTCCTGTGTACGCCACAAGTACCACATTTAGAGAGCACCCTCTTGAGCCTTGTTTAACCATGAATTTGTTACAGCTAATTAAAATAAATGAGCTCAAGCCACAAAGCATAGAAGTGGTATAACTCTCCTTTTAATGGTCTTCTGTCAATGACTTTGACAAAATTAAATGGTTGATCAAGCTGGCCAGTAAATGAGAGAAGTAGAAGATGGGCTGTGCTGGTGGGGAGCAGCTCTGGCCCCATGAAAGGAGTGCTCCCTATGAGTGGCCTGTCACCTTTGCCCCCAGACCCCTGCTTGGGGACAAGTCCCCACTGCTGAGAAGACTGGGAGGGCACCACTGCTCTCACTGCACTGATCTGCTCTTCCCAGTGAGAAGCAAGGGCAGCCACTCACAGAAATGCTCAAGGTACCCTCTTGCCTCTCCATGCAAAAGGCAGGCACGATCTATCCCTAAATTTTCCCAGACAATCCAAAATCAAGCACATGCATTGAAGGGTCTGGGTAATTTTAAAAACGTCTATTTGGCCTTTCTTACAAGCAGGAAATGAAAGAATTTGTAATTAACACCTGATTTGGTTTTTTTTGCCAGCAAGAACCCCTCCCTCCCTTCCATTATCCTCTCCACCTACAGATAGTGCTGAAGAAGGTTATTTTCTTCTAGGAAGGTTATCCACGCAAAATATCCCTGAGAATCAGATTCAGCTCCTGACAAACAGAGGCCTTTCTGCAAGAGGCTGCTGTCGTGCAGGAGCAGGGATAGGTTCTGGAGCTATATTCCTGTCCAAGGGAGAGCTGTCACACAGTTCTGCGCTGTGCCAAGGCAGGAACGGTCACTGCTCTAAGCAGACCAGAGGGTTATGCAAAAAGCAATGGATGCTGGAGGGGAAAGGCTTTGGGAACAGTTTAAATATCTGTCCTAACTCATTGAGCACTCTCCATGATGTCTGTTCAGAGAACATGAGGTTGTGTACATTTGTAGTACTCACATTACAGCACTGACATTTCCCATCATGAGAACAATTAGTGTTGCCATGGCATTAAAGTACTCTTTCAACTCAGCAAATCCTCTCTCTGACCAGGAGGGTCACTGGAGTGGCACAAAATACAACCCTAGGAACAAATCCTCTGCCCTACCATAACTGTACACTTCATGGAGGAACTATTTTATGACTCATGAATTCCTTCGGGCAACTGTCACACTCAACTTCTGCATGACGTTGCCAAAACAGTGCCCTACTCTGCACCTCTCCATTGCTCAGCTCCCCAGGGGCTGCCACCCCCATCAGTGCAGCTCCTCATGCTGTGCCACCAGTCATTGCTCCCCATCACTCTCATCTTGCCTTAGACCTCCTTATGTCAGCATGGCTACGTGTTAAATATAGCATTAACCATGACATAAAAAGGCTGGAAATGACTCTCCCTTTTTTATCTGGACACCCTTATGTCATCTCCATCCAGAGGACAGGATGGACAGGTTTTCCCCCGGCACCGCTCTCTGTAATATGAACTGGACATGACAATTTACCTGGTTGAATGACTGCTCTGTTGAGGTTTATTGTAGACCAATAATGGCAGTGTGTGCAATGCCTCAGAGCACTGACTCAACTGCTGTGAGCAAGCAGCTGGTGGCACTTCTAAAGGTGGTCTTACCAAACCTCCAGAATTAGGAGACTTGGGGCACATATATGGTACACCATTAGGACATGCATCGTGCATTATCTGGACATTCATAAATAATTTTAGGTACAGAGTGATTTTTTTCTTCCTGTTGCAATGAATCCTGGAAAACTGAGCTCATTACTTTAAGGTGAAACATGTGGCCCATTCAGTCGCTTGGAGAATATGTCTTCTCTAACATCTGCTTTTGTTGGTCTCCAGACCCTTTGGAAACCACAATCTTGTGAAAGGGGCAATACCACATATATTGTTATTTTTATATGCTTATCTTACTTTTAAGGTGATTTATCAAATATGTGGAGAAAGTCAGCATGAGTAAACAACAGATTTTGCACAAACACGACATTTTAAAAGAAAAAATGGCAGGCTACATTTATAGTCATTGACACAGTTCCACTCTACTTCTACTGTATTCATTGTCCTATCATCATGTCCTATAAGTGGCTGGAGATATAATTCTTCATTTTTGTTCTGAAAAACACTTGGATAAGTGATATACCTACAATACTTCTTGCCTATGTAACATAATAATGATTAGAAGACTAAAGTCATGGCTCCTACAAACTAGGAGCAAACCCAAGCTACCCATGATGCACACAATTTGCTCCTGTTGTTTTCAGCAAAGCTGCAGTTTAAGACAATAGCAGGATAAATCATTCTAATAGCCTTGCCTATGTAAAAATTTCTTCATGGTAACTGCCATCTGTGCTTACCACCACAATCAATAAAAAAGGCAACTGAACTCTGCAACAGCCTTTTTGGAAATTAGGGAAGATCTTGATTAGATTTCAGTTATTTGTGCTGTATATTCCCAAGTGTGACTGTAAACAAGGTATTCCAAACTCTTAACAGAGAGAAAGAAGCACATATCTGGCTTGGAAAGAAATGTTCTGCCTTCCATTTGTATGACATCATCAAAGAAAA
>NW_008681019.1:3269-4221 GCF_000695815.1 Acanthisitta chloris | reverse complement strand
GGAATATATATCCTGCTAAGCCTCCAGTCTGAGTGCTGCCCTGGGGCAACGAGGCCCACAGGGTAATCACACACTGCAAAATGAGGCTTTGTTATTTATCTCTGTCTTAAAGCAAACATTTCCCAGACTTTCACTCTCTGTTCTTAAGGAAACTTATGCTTTCTTGAAGTCTTCATGCTCACACCTGTTACTACTTTCTCCAGTGGTCGCTGTTGTTACCGTGCCAAGAGCAGGAAGAAGTGCTTAACCTGAGTGCATGTGCCACAAAACATCTTTTTCTCCCTTGCCTACCTTATTACAACCCCGCATTTTCTCTGCTGTTTTTACTACTGTATGGACCTGCCCAAGCATGGGACAGTTTCCTGTTAAAACTACACTATCAACTAGGATATCGTGAGCAATAATTTGCTAAACTAAAACCAATCCCTTGACAAAATGTTTTGCCAGTGATCACACTGATTTGCCAAAACAGTTATTTTACAAGTATGATAGGAGTGGGGAGAGGCTCCCTGCAGCCTCCACTGCCCGACAAAGATGATAGTTTGGAAGCTTCACATCTGGGGCAGGAGACCCAGACCTCTTCCCTTATGGTTCTGATCTGTGATTTGCAGCCTTAAATCAGCTGCAGGTTTCTGATTTTCCCTAGCAAAACAGAAAACACCTGACATCTGAATAGCAGCAGGAGCTCTGCCTGCCCCTGACTCTTATCTGACCTCCTTAGCACGTCAACCAGCAAATGTGTGGGCATGGCACCTCTTCATACCCATGACCTCCCCTGGCTATCAGTGAAACAGCAGGAGCTTGGGAGAGGATGAAGAAGAGGAACAGGATCAGGCAGGATGGGATAAGACAGAGAACAGGACAGTAATGGAGGAGAAGGAGAAAGGTAAGAGTGAGTAAGCTAAGAGGCATTACTGGCAGGAGGACGGGATGCAGCCTTGCTCCAGAAATC
>NW_008681019.1:634-3256 GCF_000695815.1 Acanthisitta chloris | reverse complement strand
CCTACATGACCCTGCCCAGTTTTCACCCCATGCAGGTGAAGCAGTGGCTATCTTGGAGCAAGCTGAAAATGTATTGGGATTTCGCCTTTTCTTCTTGTTCCTGGCTCTGCGTGAGGTTTGCAATCAGCTGTTAATATCTCTCCCCTCACATAATTTATTCCTCTGCCCTGTTACTGTGATTATATGGAGCCCTGAGTTTGTCCTGACCTCCTAGCTCAGCTACAGCAAAGTCTCCTCACATGTAGCCCATAAAGCACATTCAGGCATATTTCAATGCCTCCTCTGCCTCTTCCCTGCAGCATTTCCAATGTGAAATTAAATAATTCCTCACGAGCATGAGGCTTTACACATGCAAGTGGCAGAGCTGGGATGGGGGTTTCTATCAAGCAGACAGACAGGAGCCTGCCATTAACTACCCCAGGGATTCAAAGCTTATGGCACAAAGACAGGGATAGCAGGACAGCCTGCACCATGGAAAGGAGGGGAGGGAAATACAGGTGTGGACTTTGAAAGAACATCCCAAACCCATACTGTGTTTCTGCATGGAACAGGCTGCTCCCTCCTCAGATGCACTGTCAGCTGTGCCAGACCACACTGCTGATCATAAGGGATTTTAGGCTTTTTTGTGGGATGGGCCATCCAGCAGCACAAAGCTGCTAGCGAGGGATAAGGAGCATCATGTAAAACCAATTTCTGAGAATCTGGGATTGCTTTACCATGAGAAAGCCTTCCTCAGATATGTTCAAAAGATCCAGCAGAGCACCCTGACCTGGTTTGCTGCAACGCAAATTATTATCCACCCACACCTGGGGAGTGCAACTGCAGCACCTGTCAAAGAGGCTTTATTTGCCTACATCTACTGTTCTGAGCAATATTTGAGTGCATATGAAGATTAATTAATGATTGATTCAGCTGTTCATTGAAACAGCAAGGCCATGGCCATTCATATCTTAAATAAGAGGCTGAAGTCCCTCCAGGTGCTAGGCCCTTGCTTGTTTCTCAGAAACACTTGCCCACACAGCCGGTCCTAACCTGGCATGACCACAGAGGCCACCAGCCGTGCAGCTTGGTGCCCAGCCCAGCTGGGTGTCCTGGAGAAGCAGCTGCCACCTCTGGAGGAAGTCCAAAGGAAAAGATTTGGATTTCAGCATCCAAACTTGCCTTTGGGCAGGTTGAACTAACATGAAAATCTACTTAGCATGCCAGATGCCACCAGTGCTCCACTGGACCCAGCCAGTCAAGTGCAGTCACTGATGGGGATAGTCCTGTAATGCTGCTTGCTGAGAGTTCATCCTCCCCAGTGAAGTAAATGCAGCTACCCATGGCTTTTAGACCAGGATATATAACCTGCTTTCTTGTTTTGAAAGAAGATTTCCATCTGCACAGTTCTTCTGGTGGCAAAGGAGGTTGCAAGTCCCTCTAAGGCAGCCTGTAGACCTATCCCTGAGCACCTGCATTCCCTCACTCTGACAAGATGGACTGGCAAGCAAATCAAGGGGAAGAAGTTTTGCTCCTCACAAAGGGAGTATAACTCTATGTATGATTCAGCGGTGAGAGGAATGGCTCCCTGACAGGATCCTTCAGCTTATAGTTATGACTGTGCCATTTCACATGAAACAAAAATTCCCAGGAATGTAGAATTTCCCTTTCTGTACAAAAAACCCTGTGTCTCTGCTGCTGAGAACATTTTGGTAGCAGCCCTGCTGTTGTTTGCAGTATAAAAGTCCATTAACTGTGCATTTTATTCACCGGCAGTTCCCTCTTTTTGGCATCAGCTAGGTTTCAGGAGCACTCCTTTAGCTGCTTGGAGGCAGCATATGCTTTCCTGTGGTGCTGCTGAAGAGAGGAGCACTGCTGCTGAGTGCTGCACTGAAGCTGCTAACCAAGGCTGCCCTCTGCCTCCGCGGACTCTGCAGCACAGTGCTGCTGCTCCCCACACCTGTGCCTCTGCTGGGCACAGGCTTTGGGGGACAAGGGACACCCCACTGCCAGAGGTATGGAGGAGGTTTCCCCAGGCCCACGGCAGGCCAGTGAATGTGCCCTGGAAATTTGCTCACTGAGGACCAACTTGTGCTCGTCTGCCTCTCACTGGAGTCGTACCTTTAGTAGCTCAGCAGATCAGACCCTGCTTCTGCTCCCTGGCAGGCCCTTTCCCTTAGCTGGGATGTCTCAAGTTTGAGAATGACCTGACTAACTGAGGCTAAACCCTTGGGGTTTGGGTGAAGATGAGTAGGGCTGAATGGTAACAGGCTGTGTGCTAGCCACTCACTATATCTCATTATGCATACATTTCTTACATCAGCATTCTGATTAATAAGCTTTTACAGAAACCTCTTACTATAAAGAGAAGAAAACTGGGCCTCTAAAGTAAGCACAGTTTGCATAGAGCTGTTAAATCTAATGACAAACTAAATTTTTTTTGTTAGAGTAGTAATGCATTACACATTTGTTTATAATAGCCTGCAAAACCAAAACTTTACAGAACTGACTGTGACATGTATAAAGAGATGCCATGAGACAGTAATTTAAAAGGATGGTCAGCTCATTAAAAACCTAGCATGGTAGTTCCATCTGCAGACTCAAACCATCCTAGAAACTGTATTGTCTTATTTGCATCACTCA
>NW_008681019.1:0-592 GCF_000695815.1 Acanthisitta chloris | reverse complement strand
GGAATGCACCTTGATTGGGATTCTCTTCCTAAGTAGCACTACACACTAGAGATGCGTTGATGGAAGCCAAGAAAAGCAGAAATTATGACACCTCATGACATTTGTTAGTGAGGGGAACTTTGCTGAAGTTAAACTTACAGTACCAGCTCGAGAATACAAATGGTATTTTTGCATAGGGACAAACTAGACCTACCAATGCCACTCCTTGACATGAGTGGACGTTAGAGGCTTACGGCCTCAATGGCTTTGAGCTTTCATTTCCTAGATCTGCCTCTTGGAGAGTGTCAGGAGATTTGGTGCTCAATTCCTGACATATTAAAAACCCCCTACATTTCAGAAATCTTTGTTCAGGGCTTTGATGGGTTGAGTCTACAAGCATCCCAAGCCATGAAATCATAGCCTCAAAAGTTATTTGACTTGTGTAAAAACACACATCGTGTGTTATACAGGCATGTACTCCTTCAGGGCCAAGGCATCAGTCTGCTTCTATGCCACATCCAGTTTACATTTGAGCCCTTGTCACACAGACTCAAACAATAGGGTGTGAGGAAACAGTGTTTGCCCCGTCACACTTAGTTTCTACAAAAAGCAA
>NW_008681018.1:37197-45229 GCF_000695815.1 Acanthisitta chloris | reverse complement strand
CGGCAACGAACTGCGTGGTCCCCAGAGCCCGTGATGACAGCGATGTACACCAAACTTTTCAGGAATACAGCTGGCCTGAATTCAAAAGATGAATTCCTGAATTCATCTTTTGAAATAAATGCTGGAACTAAGGAGAATGATTGTAGAGAATTCCTGCGCTTTGAAGCAGAGCTTTAAAGCAAGTAATTCATTAAATCAGCCCTGACAGTTTACCAACTGTAGAGATGTCAGGCACATACTTTTTATGGAAGGCTTTTGGAGATTAGGTTGAGAGGAATAATGCATGTAGAAATTGAGTTCCTGCTTTGTTACAGTTCCTCTAAAATCTCTTTTCCCTTTCAAATGCCACGGATTAGCACCGTTCTCTGGCAGGGAAACAGTGGGGAGAAGCCCTTCGGTCAACAAAACAGGATATTTGCTTTCTTCAACAGCACTTTGAAGTGAACTTCATGCATCTGACATCATTCAGCAGGTGAATGTTCAGGGTCTAAATCCCTGTCTGTCTGACAGGAGAGAAACGAGCTGGTACTCCTGCATGAGGTGAGACAGAGTACAATCCACAATATTTGTACTAAAAGAAGGTGCAAATGAAATTAGAATGTAACTGTGAGCAAAGGGACCCAAACAGTAGGTGTTTATAGTCTTTCAAGAAAACATCATGTGAATCAGACATGATGGATAATACAAAGCCCAGCAGCTTCTTGCTGATTCCTAACCGCCAGAGTTATCCCAGTGCCCAGAAGGAGGATATCTGTAATCAGAATTAGTATTAAATAGCTCCCTGATTGGCTGCTTCTGCAAAGGAGCTAAGCTGGGAAAGAGGAAGATTAAACTATTCTCTCACCTCCAGGCACCTCTGAGATCACAGCTGATGTACATTACCAGCCATGCTCGTGCTCATACTGCCTGTCTCCCGTTAGTTCCTTGGCTAAAGAAAAGCCCTTACTCCAATGCTGTTGTATGTGGCTATTCCCAAATCTAATGCTTTTGAGTTGGCTTTACCTGCAGCAGAACAGCTCTGTAGGATTCACTTTTTTCTCTTACTGCCTATCCATATCTTAAGTATTTGCATAAGTAGAGTTTAAGAGCTCCATTCATTTCACTTTTTGTTTGCTGCACAGTATGGTCAATGATCGCCTCAACAGAATGTTATCTCGTAGAATACCACTTGTATTTCAGAAGAACTTCATTTTTACTAGAGACCCTGCAGCTGGAAGGGAACATTTGACTTGTTCTCAGCCTGAACTCACTGTAAAAACCCATAGAGACTTTTGGCTCTAGTAACTTCAAATAGCAGAAAATACCCCAAATAATTCTAACTACAGGGGAACAAAGGTTTTTTAGGTGAAGATTCAGCTTATCTGTAAGAACCCATTAATCAAATATACTTGCTTTGTTTCTGTCTTATAAAATAATTCCAGAAAAATAAAGTTTATTTTCCAGATGGGTTTTTTGAAAAAATTATATGGAATTTGTTAGCAAAGATGCAGGGACCAATAACTCTGGTTAGGAAAAAAAAACCCCAGGACAACCAAACTAAAAAGCAACCCAGAAAAAAAAACTTAATTCTAACTAGAGGGAAACCACAGTTATTTCAATACAGGAAAAAAAAGTTTGATTCAGAAAAGTCATCCTTTTTTCCTCTGTGTTTAGAGTCTACCTTATCAGCTTATTAATGGAGAAATTAATCTGTTTTCTCTCACAGCTGTAGTGGTTCTGCAGGGACCCCAGAGATGAAAACAGTTTTCTCTCACCTGAGCCTGACACTTTCATCTTTTCTCTCAAAGAATAGTGCTATATTGCTTGAGCTTTCAGAGCAAGTTGTCAGGCTGGTACAGAGCAGACATGGCATTTCTCATTGAATTTTTCACTTTTACAACTGCTGTTGAGACTGTATTTCAAATTATTCAATCTCCATGCAGCTTGACAATAAGCTGCCACAGAAAGGTGCACCTAATTGGCCATAAACTGTTACATGGCTCCTTAAGATGCTGATGCAGCTATTTATCTTGTCACATAGAGGATCCCACCAAGGCTACTCTGTTTGGGCACACTTACAGATGTAAAACAGATTATTGTTTGTTTCTTGGTTCTTTCAATGACACAGCTTGTACATGGCAAACATGGTCTGTTGTAATTTATGCTTCAGTGTGTAAATCAAATTAAAAGAATGTGAGGAAAAGGCCATAGAGTAAGTCTACAAATGCTTTCAAATTATTAAAAAAAAAGGGATGTTTTCATGGTGTTTGTAAGACGACTCTTCATCTAGAAAAGGAACCACTTCATATAATTGATGTTAAATGCTGGTATTTATAAACTTTGTAATGAAAGCAAAGAAACAAACAGTATCATCTTAAAGCAAATACCCCAGAATTATTAGTCATTCTCATCATCTGTATCTCATCAAAATTTATTGTTGGGAATTACCAAGGCAGGAAATTAAAATACCCAGAGCAGATCCCACCTGTGTCTATGCAGACAAAGCTTCCCTGGGAGAAATCAATTTTTGGAATGACTATAGCATGGGATGCCCTCGATTTGCCTCATTAAGGGTTGTAAGCCATTCCATTTATAAACAATTCTGAGACTGAGATTTAATGAGATTCACGTGGAATACTAAAGATAATAGATAACTAGTTAGACTCAGTGAGTGTTATGTGTCCTTCTCACATTCAACAATTTAACCTAAGGAAAAAACTCACAACACACTGAAAGTTATTGCCAGTATTCTTAGAAATGAAATCTAGTCAAAACAAAAGCATTGGTTTTCAGAATAAAATAAAATAAAATAACACATGTTCAGTTTTGGTTGTTTCCATTGTTAAGGTGCCTGAAATTTCTGAACAAGGGAAGCCTGTTTATGCTTTATTTTTACCCATCTGACATCTACACACTCACTTGTGAAATTCTGAGCGTTATTGCCAGTATTCTTAGAAATGAAATCTAGTCAAAACAAAAGCATTGGTTTTCAGAATAAAATAAAATAAAATAACACATGTTCAGTTTTGGTTGTTTCCATTGTTAAGGTGCCTGAAATTTCTGAACAAGGGAAGCCTGTTTATGCTTTATTTTTACCCATCTGACATCTACACACTCACTTGTGAAATTCTGAGCATGTTTCTCTCTTCCTTAGTTGCCCGTAAAATGAAATCTAGTCAAAACAAAAGCATTGGTTTTCAGAATAAAATAAAATAAAATAACACATGTTCAGTTTTGGTTGTTTCCATTGTTAAGGTGCCTGAAATTTCTGAACAAGGGAAGCCTGTTTATGCTTTATTTTTACCCATCTGACATCTACACACTCACTTGTGAAATTCTGAGCATGTTTCTCTCTTCCTTAGTTTATTTGCCCGTAAAAATATCTACCAGGCAAGAATCTGAGGCTTAATTAGCAGTTGTTGGTAAGGTGTTTAGGCTGTTTAGGAACCTTCATGGTATATTGCCACAAACTGGCATCTTAAGTAAGCAGTTTCAATGATTCAAGGGTTTTATAAACTCTTGCTTGCACAACAGGTAGGTTTTCCTGCAGCCATTTGGCTCCTCACCCATTGCTTTCTAGGTTTGTGCTGGGAGCAGGTGAAAGGATGGAGCAGCATATCGTTACTTGGCAGTACCTGCAGTTGTAGCAATACCACAATGTTAAACATGAGAGCTATCTCACTTCCTTACTTTCTCTGTTGAACAGCTTGTAAAAACTTTCTGAGATGCACGAAAGACTTTTCTGTGGACACTGGGCCTCTATTTCATGGCACTTCCACCAAAGGAAGTATTCAGAGCACCAGGAAACCTCACTCGAGCAATCTGCCTATCTTCACAGATGGGAGAGGAGCTGAAATCTCAAAAAGTCCAATGTGGGGAGTGAATTTGGTGGCATGACCTAAGTCAGCATCACCCTAGCACTAACTTGGTCCATGCCAAGGGGCACAACAGGTGGTCCATGAAGGGGGTGTGGGCACTGAGAGAAACAAGGTGCTAAACAAGATGGGATATTGCCTTTTACTGACAGCATCTTTTGGATTTTTGGAGATAGAGTTTCCACATTACTGCCTCCAAGTCTTGCACTGGTCCTCAAAACAGACTGTTTGTGCCTTCTAAACCTGGCTGTTTGAAGTCAGTCTCAAGACAATATTTAGTCATGGATGTAAGGAAACTGGTTTCTGGAGCTGCTGAGTTCTTGGCAGGGCTCACAGACTAATAAATGCAACCCCATGTTTATTATGCCAAATAATGTACTTTTGATTTGATGATTTGCTAGGGCTGTAGCAGGACTGTAAACAGGCTAGCTGTTGTGAGACATCAAGGAGGAATTAACCTAGTCAAAAAACATCAGGTGGTGTACTACTGGCAAGGGACATGTGAAGAAGGCACTCAAGGTAAAGAATTAAGTTGAAAAATGGCCGAGGAAACATTTCCTCTCAATTACAAAGAGCCAAATAGAGGCAGAGGTTTTTTTCATTATTTACCTGACAGGGGGAGGGGATATGTGTGCAAGGGTGGGACAGTAGAGTATTTACAAACATACAGATTCAGCAGACTTTGCTAAGTCCATCCCACTTAAAAAGCCCTTTGAAAGCAGGGTTGGAATCTCAGTTTTCCTAAGCTCTGGCTAAGATTTGATGTGAAATCCTGCTTGATCTGAAAGTAACATCTGCTAAAGAGCTATGGGTGGAAGTTGCAATATGTTTCCTAGAAACCAAAGGCTTGAGCTGAATGATGAGAGCAGAGCCAGAGAATAAGAAATATTAGCAATCATCTTGCTAAATGTTAGTGTTTTCTCAGTTGCTGGCATTTTCCAGCAGATGCTCAGTTTAAAGCATCTGTAATACTACTGGTATCTCTGTACAGCTGATACAACAAAGGGACCTAAGTGTAAAAATGTGATACTGATTCATTTAATTTCATTTACTAGCTATGACTGAAAATAATTGGTATTCTGCTTTTAAGATGAATCTGTATTTTGTTTCTACTGAAATCTAAAGCATGGGCATTTCTAGAGAGAGAATACTTCCTCAAGGCATGGTATTGGTCCAGCTGATCCCAGCTTAGCTTGTAGTTGAACCATGCAAGCTCTGCCAGTGCTGAGCTTCCTAAGGACAACAGCAGTTAGATCTCTCAAAGTAAATTGTGCTAGTTCTGAGCAGGTAGGGCAGTTCCTCAACAGCGAGAAGCCCCTGGAAGGTGTGCACTTACCACCTACACACTGGCTGGTGAGGCTCAGTTTCACTGGAGGAAGTCTGGAAGCTACTTAACTCTTCTCAGATTACTTAAAGACTGTAAAGAAGAACTATTGTAGCATTGGCAAAGCATACCAAATATGGTAATGGTCTGCTTTTATGTGTGGCTTGATATTTTTGAAGGTGGTAAGTAGAAGACTGATGGTGGAGGAGCCAGTACAAGTGAAGTGGGGAGAGATGGATATGGCTTAAGTTCCCACAGAGCTGCTCTTCTCTCATATATTTTACTGTAGACTATGGTGATGGTGGAAATCCTTGAAGCTTCTCAGTAATAATTCTCCAGCATGGAACTTCTGTTTCCATTTTTCTTTTAATTTCTATCTTAGGGAATCTCTTTGTAGAAAACTGTGGGAAAATTTGCTATTGTTCAGATATTGTTTTGTTAAAATACTGAGGAAAATCAGAAATCCGAATAAAACCTTTGTCTGGGGGTCTTCCATCTCTTCAAAACACTTTTTTTCTTTTTACTTTGAATATTATTTCTTAAAATGCTACACAAGCGCATAATAAAGTGGAAACAGTCACAGCTTGAAATGTCAGTGGAATTCTTTTTCGTTGGACAAAGGCTAACACAGATTGAGAGCAGGAGAGAAAAATATTTCTCAAATGATAAGCTTAATTTTCTTCTTCTGTATTTTAATATCTTTTACCAAAATAACACAATAATAGAAATTAATACTTGTATACAAATTATTAGGAAAAAATATTCCATATATATTCCATTACTAGATTATAATTATTGGATCATCTGGGCAATTTTTTGTACTGGATTAATGTGCATGAGAAATTATTTTTGAACTCTATTGTAGCAGAAGACTCCCCCCATACATGTGTGAAAATGTGTCACACAGTTGGGTGTCTAGAATAAATAAGAAATCTTATCTTTATACCAAAAATCTTTTGTTCCCCCCTAAAGGAATTTCTTTCCATATACAGAGGGTAAGCCATGTATTTGCTTCACATTTTTCTAAAATTATTCCTCTTCCTTTATTGTGAAATTATGCAACCAAAAATAGGCTGGTTTGATGCTGGTATGAATAAGCCTGCTGATGCCTTTCCATATGGATAAAGTGTGTAGCATGTCTAGCCTTGCACTTCTGATCAGTTCACTCCTCTTCTAAATATTTCCTGCCTGACTGTGGGAGCTTCGAGCCTTTCCATCCCTGAGATCTTGCTCCTGAATGACTATAATGGTACATCTCTCTACTCCTGGGATATTTGGGACCTAAGGACATTACTGTTTGATAGAGATTCTGATGGTGTTTGACTTAAGCCATGGAAATATCACAAATACATGTCCATCTATCCTCACTGTTGCCTCACATCAGTAAACTGTAAAGAAGTCAGTGATAAATTCATCCTAATTTTAATCTTTCTGGCAAACCCTAGAGAAAGCCTTAGTATGTGACCCAGTTTCTATTTTTAAAATATTATGTTTTTAATCCTCTTTCTGTTTCAGTTTTGTCTAATTCAAACTGAAGGTTGGACACTGCTCTCTAATGCAATCCAGTGCTGCAGAAACATTGATATAAAAGCAGAAGGAGAAATAATTTCACAAAGCAAAGAAATTAAAGGGGAAATATAGAAGTTGCTGCGATAATTTATTAATATATACCGTTTCATTTTATTATGCACTCTCATGTGAGAATCTGGAGTGCTTTATAATATAACTTGCATTGAATGACATGTTTCAGCAAAATATCTCATGCTGAAAAAGTGAATGTCATACTCATTTTATAGATGCTGAAATTGAATTACAGACTACTCAAATGCAGCAGAGCATTGTATAATATAACATCAAACATACAGATGTCTTATTTTGGCATTACTCAAATGCTTTAGATGACTCATGGTTTAAATGGCTTATCCACACCTGTATAATCAGGCAAATGGGGAGTAGGGTATGGCTGTGCACTGAGACCATTAGAGAAATCCATCTGAATGCGTGTGGTTACGTAGCTCCATCGAGGGCTACAAGTGGTCATCGTGGAATTATTTCTCTTGTCAGATAATAATGAATGCTGGCCAGGAAAGATTATAAGTAGCACTTTAGGACAAATACAGTTATTATATTCAGTATACTGGATTTTTCCCCACCTGTTTCTCCTATACCCTTGAGTATAAACCATAACACTGAGACACATAGGGGTCCCCAGCAAGGTCACGTGGATACAAGACCACCTTGTTGCTTCAGTACAGGATTTCAGAGTTTCCATTTATTTCTTCATACAGTCTCAAAATAATAACATCCTATATTTGGAACTGTGATTCCTTGTATGTGCAATGAATCATGCTCAGAGGATTTCTTGTTTTTCCTCTCCCACCTCTTCCTGAGATAATTGGTCTTTCTGGTGTTAACTGTCATTTCACCAGACTATGCAATCATACAATTAACCAGAGGCTTGTATCCAAAGACAAATATGCTTAAATATTCTGGAACAGCTTTGTGCATGTTTTTAAGTGATTTAAAGAATTAGTGCCCTGATAAAGATGTGTGTGGTTTGAAAACATTTCAGAAATTCACAGAATAACTACAGAGATATTGTTATTTTCATATTATGTGCATTATCTATTAGGTTTCCTTGTCTCTAATAGGATCATACTCATTTAAATCTCTGCAGAAATGCAATGTTCTTCAAGGAGATTATTTAATATTTTCCTGAAATCATTTAAATTGCCATACTGCTAGGTTAAAATAAACAGATGCTTATCTCACCCAATGGTTCCCTTGTTTCTCAGTGTTTTCATAATGCAATTTTCACAAATCACAAACATCATGGGACTCATCCTAGGAGATG
>NW_008681018.1:27717-37174 GCF_000695815.1 Acanthisitta chloris | reverse complement strand
CCTGCTTGGAAAGCATACCTCCCATGTGATCACTGTTTATGCAATTTTAAATATCCTACCCACTCTGTTGTGTCCCTTTTTACCAGAATTCTTCCACTTAAGAAAACATATTTCCATTAATTTGCTACAAAAAGAGTCAGGGGAGTAAGTCAGTAGGTAACACTGACTACACTTTTGTGGTAGATTATATTCAGTTCCATTGGTTTCAGTTCTGTTACTATCCATACTTCTCTGTATGGATATAGTGTGTTAAACTGAAGAGCTGTCCCTGTTCAAAGTATGTTATGCCATACACAGCATGTATGGAGGATCCTTCTGACCCCCTTTACAGGGCTAGTGAACAAGTAATACCAAATGGAGAGGGAAACATCTTCTTTCTGCACTGTTCTCATTGCCTGTATTTTCTTTACAACTAAATAAAGTCTGTTACTGTTTCAGTAAAGGAAATAGATGCTTCTGTGTGGTTGTATTTTCTTGGGAAACATCCTATGAGTCTCGTGTGATTTCCTTTTCATTGCTTCTTGCATATCCAGCAACAAGAAAGTCTTTTAACTTCCTCTCTAAGAAGGCAGCATCAAGGGATGACATTTCCAAAGTCAAGCTGCTTCAGAAGCAGCAATTAATAATCAGAAGACACTGAGATAGGTAAATATTGTTATCTCTGCTTTTCAGTTGGTGAAACTGAAATAAAGAGGTCAAGGTCAACGTCTTCCAATTTAAAATCTATGATGGGACTTCAACAGCCAAATTAATAACATGAATTACAAACTTCTGAAACCTACAAGATCAAAAGGACTGCACATTCTCAGGAATCCTGGAAATCTGAACACTAATTTATATGCCATATATGTTGTAACCAAGTTAAATGTTCTTGCTTTAATTATTAGGCCAATATTAGGTCATGGTCAAAGATATCTTGCATCTTTTTAGGTTTTAGAGTTTTGCCTTATGTTAAACAGTAGTTATCTGCATTTGCATTAGCCCCCTCTGTTTATTTGCACTTACATAGTAAGAAGATCTTAGGAGGAAATTTTCCTTAAATATCTTTGTTGCTCTTAACGTTAAGTTGTATTTAGATTTTTTTGGTTTCCTTCACTACGATCTGTCTCACATTGATGGCAGAACTTGCACACTAAGTGCAGGAAAATGTATCATATACTCTGTGGGTGGCTATGGAAGAGATGAAAATAGGTGCTTTCCTGATGAAGAGAGAAGAAGGAAGAGCATTTTGCTTTCCAAGGGTACAGTAGTAGGGAAGGGACAGGGCCAGATAGGGCACTCGATTCCTCTCTGCATCCACATAATCCTGTTCAAAAGGGACTCCAGATATGGTAAAAAGTGGTGGTGCAGGCCATGAGCTGTATGGTGTGTTTTCCTTGCATATGGGTAATTTGTTGGGCATATGGGTAAGTGCTGACCAGATGGCACTACAAATGCATTGCATTAACGCATGGATTTTGTAGGACTCCTAAAAGTTGGGCGGTGAGGGTGTTGACTGTAAAACTTGAATGCTTTGTACTGATCAGCCCTTCAAGTCCTGTCCCTCACGTTAAGCATGTGGCCAAATCAGAGGTCTTTCCATTTTCAGCAGACATGGCACAGAAAACAGTTATGCTGCCTAACTTAGTAATCAGTGGTGAAAGAAGACAGGTGCTTTTTTTATCTTACCATGTGATTGGACTCTCTTTCGTGCTGTATATTTCTTCTCCTGGCAGAGGAGGCAAGTCAGATATCTCCTTTCTCACTACTGCCTGGAGGTGGCATATCCTGCCTGGAGGCATTGATCATCCTGATCATGTACTGCCCCACACACGGCCAATCGATAAGGGGAGACACAAGCTGGGGTTGCTGCTGAGACAGACAATAACCCTCCCATCAGAAAGCTGGAGACAGTATTTTGGCAGTCTGGGAAAGGTACATGCTTTGCCTTAACTACAAATGCAGTTACATTACTCGTGAAAGTTTCGTTACACCAGTTAGCATATTAGCATTACAAGCAACATAATGAAGCATAATTGGTACAAGGGTTCAGTGTGAACTAATTGATCTGGAAAAAATGCCATTTCAGAATATAAATAAGAAAAATAAACCTTGACATTTCCCGGAAATTTCTGGGAGGGGTTTTATTTACAAAGTAGTAAGAGAGAATTGAGAACTTGCTAGCAAGCAGATTCAATTTTTCTGTTGTTTGGTTTATAAAAATGGCATATTGCTTATCACCTAGCAATGAGACTTACCAGCAGGGACCTGTATATTGAGCTGTGTTTGATTGGAAACTGCTGAAGGTGTTGTTTTGGGAATAAGAGGATACAACATGTTTAAAAAAGAAAGACTGTTGCTAATTTTTGTGGTAAAGGTAAATATATTCAAATAAGGTTATCAAGAGAGGGAAAATCACTCTAGTTATAACAAAACTGTCAGCACAGCTGTAAGATTTTCCTATGTGCTATGCTGTACGACGTGCTCTAAAGTTAAACTGCAACAGATAAGCTTTTGCCAATCAAAAATAGTGATGTGGCATTCTACTTAAAACCCCTTCTACTGCACCTCTTTTTTGTCACGAGATAAATTAAAAATACCTTTTCTAAAACTGAAAAAAATAGAAATCTAACATTTGGTTTTACACATTTGCTTTCTGCTTACCCATATTAAACTTACCACTGGAACTGTGACACCTATAAACCTTTTCTTGTGTTAGAGCCAAAAGCAGCTCCTGTGTTTCTGGAAAAAACCACAGGGTTTTTACAATTACAGTTGTGAAAGAAAATTAAATGCCCTTTAAAGAGCTAAGAAATATTGTCATTTAAATGGGGACTTGCTACAGCAATTTTGGTGAGACTCAATTGTTTTTATGTGTGTGGAGCACCACTATCTTTCTGTGGAGACAATCCTCTGCTGATGTCATTGGGACAACTTCTGTAGCAAGATGCAATGGTGTAAAATGTGCACAGTCTTGGATAACGGGTATAACTTGGATCAAATGCATGTCTTCAGCAGGTGACACTGGTTTTATACCACACAAGGCACTCCTAAATATTTGAATAGCATGGTCAGAAGGCTCCTGACACTGACAAAACGAGCAAAGTGAGTGAGCTTTCCAGGTGATTTCACAGTCAGACTGAGGAATGAGGCCAGCACCATCCCGCCAAGGATGGGGAGCAAGGCTGTGGGCTGGCAAGGGTGAAGGGGCCTGAGAGGAGTAAAACATGTGCACCAGAGGGGAGTGCCACATCACCAGGCTGGTCTGTGAGCACATGAGCATCCTCCTTCTCTCCCAGAGTGACAGCAGTAGGTGTTTACTGGGATTCAGGGTTCCTTCTAGTGGCATCCTCTGTGTTCTTCACCTCAGTTTGTTTCCCTCTGCCTACTAAATCCCTTGACAGGTAAGATAAATGCATTCATAACCATTTAAACCAAACCACTTCAGCGCTGCAAGAAACATGGAGTTGAGGGCTGTGGGACCAAAGTTCAACTCATGTATAATTTCCCCATTTAATGGGAGTGAGCTAAATCCCTTGACAGGTAAGATAAATGCATTCATAACCATTTAAACCAAACCACTTCAGCGCTGCAAGAAACATGGAGTTGAGGGCTGTGGGACCAAAGTTCAACTCACATACAATTTCCCCATTTAAATGTTTGGGAGTGAGTAATTTTGGAGTGTGTATGCCAAGTGCACTGGCACCAGTGCTGCTAAAGGTAGTGTTTCTCTTTCTACGTGGTGGTGTGTGAGCTCAGCACAGATGGTGCAGATCCCCAGCAGTGAATCACCAGGTTTCATGCAATGAGTGGGTTTGCTTCCTCTAGGGATGAAGGAAGAGGGGGTGAGATGGGCTGAGGAAGGAGACCTCCCCAGCCCAGAATTGCAGTCCAAAACTATACCAGGCAGGGGCTATCAGCAGGATACACCTGGCTTGTCAGCAGGGATTTGAGAGAAAATGAATTTTAACCTTCCCTTAAATCAGTAGATATGTGCTGTCTAAATTACATTCAGATATTGCATTAGCATTTGAGCTAATTACAAATATGGAGCAGGGGCACATTTCTCTGGTGGTGCTCCTCTGGTCCAGATGGGAAGCGAGGCACAGTGCCAGGAAAGGTTCCTCATTCCTCTGGAGAGCATGAGGAGGACTGCCTTCTGCACAGCAATACCAACAATGTGCTCAGGCTAGAGACTGAAATCAGGGATTACCTTCCAGGTTCGTGTGGCCAGAGTGGCTGCTGACACAGCTGGAGGGTTACAGTGGAAGTTTTGGCAAAGGCTGGTGCTGAAAGACACATTAATGGGCTTGGAAATGCTTTGAGTTCTGCTGGGAGTAACTTTTGAGAACAACATACGTACTGGAGGGAAAGCACAGAATAGCAGGAACAGGCCATGGTCCTGAGTAATCAACTGCCTTCGTTTGCAATAGAGCTGAAAGTCAGAGCTCTTGAAATCATCTGCTTATCTGTAAATCCCATTTCTAAACTAGAAAGATGAGTAAAAGGAATAGTAAGTGCTATTTTACATACCTGGTAATTTTGAAGATATTCTGGTATTTTATGTTGCTGAATACAGGATCATCAAAAGCTTGAGTGTGGCAGTCCTTGAAATCTGAGAGTCCACTGTTATATGTTTTCTACAAAATGATGCATGGATTGGGAGCAGTCCCAAATTCATCACCTCCCTGAGCTAATTCTTCTGCAATCTGGGGTACAGATCCCATTTTCCCAGTGCTTGCTGATGGTTACAGTGCAATAGTGTCTCAGTGACTTCACTAATTCATGAAGCTATTAAATAGTAAAACTCTGCCTAATATGAAATTTTGCAGTTAGGAGCAAGTGTTTTGAAAGTACACCTGACTGACAGCTCTGGTGAGCAACATATATTTACTTGTTAGTAGTACCACAGGCACTCCCACACTGTATTGCCCCATTATTCTGCTGCACAGGCAGAATAATATTTCAGAAATAATAGTCAATCTAGCCCATAACCCAACAAGTTCTTGACTATTTTTCTGCATCTACTTTAATTTTAGTTCCCGTATTGCAAGCTTTTCATGTGTGGCCCAAGGACATAATAAACTGATTTCATATGACAAGCCTTCATTAGTGGAGAACAGGTATCATTACTTGTAGATCTGTGCTGGACTTTAAGACAGAAGTTTCTGGCATTTGTGATCACTATAAATCTTTCCATGACACAGATTCAGCCTCTTGGGTCCTGATGTAATTAAGACAGCTTAACACTTTCCCATCATAAGGAACCCTGTACTGTTACTTAAAAGTTCATCAAGTTTTAAATTCTTAGGCAAAATTACTTAGGTTTTAGGAAGGTGCTTCTATGACTTTGGTTTTTCGTTGGTTGGATTGGGGTTTTTTGTTGGTTTTTTTGGTGTGTGTTTTTTACCCTAATTTGGTTTGCTACATTCAAGAAAGGAAATAAAGAGAAAGAACAGTTGTGCTATTCTGGCCCATTAAAAAACCTTGGGTGTCCTCTTTGAAAGTTGACTTTATGTAAATATTATGATGAATTCTTTTTTTTTCCAGCAGTGTCATCTTTCAGCCCTTTGAACCAAGGTGACTAGAGATCACTAGTTGTGTGTTTCTGGTTTTCAGAGGGCCTTGATTCGTTCTTTTTAAAGAAAGACCTTCATTTCTTTTTTTCAAAAGTACTGATCATTCACTACTACAACTAAAACATTCCTATGTTGGAGAGAGAGAGCATCCTGAGAAATTCTTAAGGGAAAGATGAAGGTAAGTAGGTACATGTGTTAGGTATCTAAATACATTTAAATTGTTTGCCTGCTATGCACTGACTAAATCCAGGTCCTAAGCACCTCCAGTGGTGTGCTCTAAACTAGTGGACACTCACAACTCTGTTCTTCATCTCCTTTGAAAAACCATTTTTAGTGTGTGACAAAATTTGTTTTACAGTGTACCATTCTCTTTTAAAAGTCAGGCTTCATTTCTTCTTTTATTCTGAGGTTTTTCTCCTTTTTTTTTTTAACCAGGAAATATGAAAGGAGAGCTGGGAACTAAAACAGTTTCTGGACTACCTTAAAAAAAAAATAAGCTGAATTTCTGCCTGATTGCCTTCACTTTCAGCAAACTCCTTACCTTTTCTAAAACTGACACACACACACACATACACACACACACACACCCTGCTTCATAAATGCAGCTTAAAACATTTTTTAATCATGATTCCTCATGTGCTTGGCATTCTGCTGTGGTCCCTAATGAGGCAGTGACACACTATTTTTTTTTTCCTACCTATGCTATGTGCAGCACAGATGGGGCACTGTCGGGGCTCAGCTACTATGGGACATGCTAAGTAGGCACTTATCCTCTGTGCAAAGCAGCTTCTTGGAGAGGAGGCAACGCAGGCACCACGCCTGCCATTCCATTACACAAGAATTTGTGAGACATCTGTGGTTTATGTAACGGTACCCATTGTCCAAGCAGCATTTCTCATCACTAGGTATTAAAGTGCTTGACAGAAGAAAAAAAAAAGGTCTGGCTTATCATCCTCAATTTGCATATTCTGTGTCTGGCTTTGAGGAAAGAGTATGTTCTTGTGGTCAGAGCTGTGGTCAAAGACAAGACAGCTTGTGCAAAGATTTAACACACTTGAGCAATGTGCCTGAGTAAAAAAGGCTTACCTATTTAGTACTTAAGACCTGTGCCTGAATCCAAAATATGCCTGAATTACCTTTGTGTAGCCTCACAGTCATGACTATTAGGAACTGCAGTCATAGGACAAGGGGTAATAGGTTCAAACTGAAGGAGGGGAAGTTTAGGCTAGATATTAGAAAAAAGGTTTTTACTGTAAGGGTGGTGAGACACTGGCACAGGTTGCCCAGGGAGGCAGTGGATGGTCCAAACCCGGCAGTGTTCAAAGCCAGGCTGGATGAATCCTTGGGCATCCTGGTCTAATGGGGAGGTGTCCATGCCCATGGCAGGGGGTTGGGACTAGATGATCTATAAGGTCCATTCTAATCCCTAAAATTCTATGATGATTCTAAGAAAGTAAATATTATTAATTACCTGTCTCTGATGTCATTTATTTTGGTCTGTGGAAGTTACAGTCCCTATAACTTGATTTGCTTTACATTTTTCATATGAAGACCTTGTCTTTGGTTGCATGTAGCCTCTGTGTGTATGCACAGCTGTGCAGGTTAGGATTTCCATAGTTGTTTCAACAGCTTTATCCTTAGAAACTGCTGATCTTTTAAAATCTTCTAGAAAAAGTGCTTCTGCAAAAACACATCAGCACACATTGAAGTTTGGGGGAAATATTGATAGGGGAAGTTTCAGCCTCACCCTTGTCACTGGGCACAAGCTTAAAGTTGCCACGGTTATTTCAGTGCCTGCAAACCTTACATGCCCCATTGCCACAAGCCCTCTGCTTTTATTCAGCCCCTGTAAAATGAAATAACAGCACTTTGTTTCTGCAGGTTTTTCCATGTTTTGCCTTTTTGGCCTGCAAGCTCTTGAGACCAGAGTCTCTGTCTTAAACAGACTGTCTGGCTTGTCTGGACCCAAGTGTTATTCCAGAAATTTGAGGTAGCTTCACTAGAAGAAATTTGTCCTAATGCAATATTATTATAGGCTCTTTGATCAGCATTTCGCAACATAATGAAAGAAAAATACGTTTAGGAAGAGGAGTGTATCTCGTAGGAATGATCATTTGTTTGACCTTAATCTGTCATTGGCAAAGCTTACAGGCTGCACTGTATTAGCAGATGGATAATGGGCTCCAGCTGAAATTACTTGCACAGTTAAGTAGTTTATTTTCTCATTTTCCTACAGTGAGAGTCTCCAAGAACAAGGCTGGCATATAAGCGCTCACGTACGTTCCTGCATAAACATGTTGGACTCGTTGTTTGGACTGTTTGAGTGAGAAGCTGAGGTGCTGCCATCTCTTTTCCAGTGCTTTGTGCAAGGAACAAAAGCTGGAGCCAGGTAGTCACTGTTGCTTTCCTTGGGGACAGTGGGGAGCCTGGCACAAAAGTGCAGCACCTCATTTGGGACCCATTCCAAAGGACATGGGGAGGGAGGTTTTCACAGACTTAACTGGATTTTGGATCATCTTCAGGGTTTTAGTCTTAGAATAGCTTGCAAAGCTTTTCTGTATTGAGCTTTTCAGTGATGCCTTTGTCCTGTGTAGAGAGAAAGTAATTAAAAGAGAAAATTCACAGTAAACAAAATTAGAGAATCACAAGATCCAGAGGAAATAGGATTCAGGGGATAAAACCAGAGGTAACAATAGAATGAGCGCTCATTTTGCATGCATACAATCTTATTGCCTATAACTTTTGTTAACAGGTTAAGGAGAGCTCTTGGGAAGATTTTTATTAAAGTGCAAGCAACATGAAAACCAAAAATTATCAGTGCTGCTAATTACACAGCTTCCGATGACTTTGACATCTCTAGGAAGGAATTCCTCACACCACAGCTGGATCAGATTTGCATAGTTTTTGTCAAGATGACTACTGCCCTACATGATTCAAATATTATTAGAGGAGAATTAAGTGATGTGCAGTGCCTGTCTGTGGACTGAAAATGGTCTCTCATTTGAACACAAAGGTGTAAGTGCTATTGATTATAAGTTTAAACAATGTAAGCAAATTGTGCACAAAGAAAGGAGTGCATCCAGGGCTTTTGTTCAGGAATAATGCATTTATTTATTCAGGAATGACATAAAGAAATTTGCATCTGATGAATACTATTATAGATGCTCAGTAAAGCAGGTGCAGGAATGTTATGGTTTTCATATGGTAGAAAATTGTCATTTGAAGCTGCACTGGCATATAAACCTGACATAACTGTTACCAATTACATAGGCTAATTTTAATGAAACTTAATTGAAAGACATTGAAAGGCAGGTTGGGTTTGGAACTCCCATCTCAATTATATTAATTCTGCTTATGTTAACCAGAGACAAAAGAAATTCATTTAACTATGCTCTATTCCTAACAGAGTCATGGGTAAATGACATTCAAATGAAATTGAAAAAGAAGAGCAGCTCCCCTGCTTAGAGTTGTAGAAGCTGAATAGAAAAAGGGAATTTTTTTTAAGTGAAAATAAGGAAAAACTGTATCAACTAGTGTAATAGTCACAGATTTTGCAGGTCAGATGGGGGTTCAGTCCATAGTGTGGTTATCTGTGGGAGCAGTATGGTCAGGTATCCAGTGCTCAATTTAGAGGCAAGTAAAGAAATCTAGGAAGAACTGAGTTCTATGGATCTAGAGCAAAAATAGATAAGCTATGACATGAAGTCACAAAGAAATACAATGAATGTTGAATGTAAAAAAGTATTGGATCAGGAGCCACAGGTATTTCTAAAAGAGGGACAAAGCTTTGATCAGTTTGGCACCCCGAAAGAGTTGCTACCCCTCATGTGGCAAAGCCTGCAAACAGAAGCCTGCAGTGTTGCTTGTCCTGTGGTTTGCCCACACCTTTGCCAGTCAGA
>NW_008681018.1:16413-27687 GCF_000695815.1 Acanthisitta chloris | reverse complement strand
AAGAGTGTGGTGCTGTGCGTGACCTAATGAAACCTGCCAAACTGGGACTGGGAGTCAGGGCTAGAGCAGGAATTTAAATTTGGACTTTGGAATTTGCTTTGTGGTTCAATTTTCTCTGCTTGCAAATATGCATGTTTTAGTGAGGGTAGGGCATCTGTGGCATTTCTGCTACTGCCACGCAGCACACACAAATCAGCTCCAATGACAGGTGTGAAAAATCTTTCTAGATTGCTTGTGGGTATACATGACTGATAATATAAAAGAGGAGAAGCAGATGGGATAATTTTTATTTAACTTAAGGGAAGCAAATAGCATAGGCTGTGTCAGCATTAAAAGATTATACACTGTAATAGAAGCAGGTCAGTTACCTAAATGTTGGTGAGCTTCCTAAATCCACGTTGCATGAAGCTTAGGACGACATACAAGACAGTGTCCACAGCATGCCTGTACCCTTGTGACACAGCTGATGGGAGGGAGGTGGGATGCTCTGTGTCCACAAGAGCACAAGGTACCTATGTCTGCATCTGAGACAGCTGAGTGGGCACCAGCTACAGTCAGTGGAGTCTTGTAAGGGAAGTCAGTGGAGACTAGGTGTGACTCTGCTCTCCACAGACAACATTAGGTGGATCCTACACCTGGCCCTGATATAGGTACTGCACTGTGACCACCTGAAATTAAGGTATAAAACCCCCTACCTAACTTGTTAGCAGTTAGACTGAATATTGCAGCTCTGCTTGCACTGCAGACCTCAATAACACAGAAGATGGACAATTATGTATTTCTTATATGAATTATTTGGAGACTGCTGATGGTCTGAACTATTCAGGATTCACATACAGGAGGGGAGAAAAGGTGCTAAAGATGACACATGTGAACTGTGAGTGAATAAGAAAGATTGGTGTAACTAGATATTCTCTGCAGAGGCACACAGAATTTAATTTTTTATTAAAAGGTAATTTTTAATCTTCTAGCAACCTTGTGGTCTGAAGTCCGGTGTTCCAATGTAAATACTTATAGTCTTAGTTCAGTGGCGGAATCAGGCATGAAATAATGAAAATTTTTTTGCTTGTTTTAGGCTAAGGTGTAGAAATGACAAAATGACTTGCAAAAACCATACAAAACTGCATTTTTGTTGGACTCAAAATTTATATGGAACATTTTCTCTAGTTCTGAAGTGTCCCTGGACTTTGCATAAATCAGCAAGCACTGGCATTTTCTTAATGTCACTAACAACATTTTGGCCAAGAGGGTCTCATCTGACTCTGTTCACTCCAGAATTGCACATGCCATATCCTGGAGGGTTACTGCATCACTGTGTTTGTTTACATTACTCTTTATGCTGCCATCCCCAGCAAGTGTAATTAGCTGTCCAGTGAAACAAGATCTTTCACTAACTAATGCTTAATTTAGGAATAATTCTCTGGGATGTTTGTTATACCTTGAGTAAACAAAATGTTTCCTTCTCACTGTGGTGAATAAAGTTACTATTGTCAAATGCTGAATGATGAAAGACAGGGTTTACCCAAAGGCACTGTTTTGGGGGTATAACTGAGGGAAGCTGACACTGCTCTGATGCAATGTTGTTGAGGTTATTATATAGTAAATTTAGTGAAGAACATATTATTCCAGGCCCTTACAGATTTATATCAGCTAAGGGACCAGCTAAGAAAGTAAAAATCTCTTTCCAGGAAAAAGAAGACCAGACCAAGTATTTGATAACAACTGTGCTGTTACTCAAGAGGTGGTGATGGATTAAGTCAAGGTTAAAACAATCTAGCTGAACCCACAGCTACTGATGTATACAGGAGGGAGATCTGGTAACATCACTGCCCACTCTACTGCTCTCTGCACAACAAATGGAGTGGGCTTACTGTAACAGTCATACATCTCTATCACAGCACCCAGCAGATTGACTGCTTTTGGTGCCACTTTTCAGTGCTTTTGGAACAGGAAGAGAGTTAAAAGTGCTCCCACAGAGTGAGGGAGGTTCTATTAAAATATCTCAAGTGCTTATCTATCAGATTTGCATTAGGACTTGTGAGCACCGATCACTTCAGGCATGTTGTGAACCTGCACCCAGAGTATCTGGCCTCCTACCATCAGGGCAGTTCAGCCACATCTCTGAATGTGATCACCATTTTAGGACAGTGATATGGTTTTAAATATTCCACCTTAATTCTTTTTTTTTCCCAATGAATGGATATTGCCCTCTTTCTTCTGAAAAGGTCAGTCTCTGCCTATGCTGATACACAACGTGTGGCGTCTTTTGGCACACTGTACTTTTAAGGTCTTGATATCTTTGTTTCTGTTTCTTTGCTGCACAGGCTGTGTAAGGGCAAGTCTGTGTTAGCCCCAATATCCCATTTGACTCAGAATAGTGTCATTAGAGGGCTCAACACAATAAAATGCACCAAGAGCGAAAGGATGTAAAAAAACAGGTATCTGACATCTGAGCAAGGCATCAGTGCATAGGGTCTGTGATTTCTGTGCTCCATAGAGGTTAATTATTTGTCTGGCAAAAGTATTGTCTCAAATGGCATGTTCCCCAGGAGGTTAAAATGCTCTCCTGTTCAACTGGGTTACTGATTCCCTTCACCACTATAAAAAATTGCATCAGGAGGTTAAAATGCTCTCCTGTTCAATTGGGTTACTGATTCCCTTCACCACTACAAAAAATTGCACCAGGTTTTGTTGGAGAATAAGGCTGTTACAGAGAAGACAGAACAGCTCATTAGTCCAGGGACTGTGACCGATGACTCAGCTTCCATAGGCAGAGAAGGTTGAAGAGACAGTAAAACTGAGGAGGAGGGTCAGGGAAATTAGAAAGGCAATCCTGAGTTTTATTTTCTTTTTGAAATCCAGGTGGTGAGACAATTCTTCATCTAAGAGTTGTTTGATGTATAAAAGATACAGCCGTGATAATATATTTTAGCAAATAAATTACAGAGATGGTTTGGTTTGTTTTTTCATTCGATCAAAAAGAAAGTTGCTTAAGAACAAGTAGGCAAATCATGACTTTTATTAGGCTGACACCAATGCAAAGAAAGAGGACAGGTTTGCATTTAGATGCTGATACAAATGGGTTAGACCAGTGGAGAGGTCACTACAGCACTTGTTGGTCCTCCTTTAAAATGCTCTCCCCTTCTTGTCTAAACCTAGCATCCTGATTTTCCTTTTGACTGGTCAACAAATCTATGGCAGTTGGAAAAGTCTGGAGGAAAGGGAAGTCATCCCATCATTTGAACTGTTCATCTGCAGTAGTAGAACCTATGGTATAAGGAGGTGAAGCCTAGTGGAAAGGACTTGGTACAAAGAGAGAACAATTTGCCTTGAATTGTGCCCCCCAAAAAAGTAATGTAGCCTCTTGACTGCTGGTATATGTGGTCCTTTCCCTAATTAGCTACTTAGAATAAAAAACCTGAACAATTCTAGAGCACACACAGTTCAGAGTACACGCTTTGGGAGTATTAATTAACTGTATGTTAATTAATAGTCCAGGTATGTGCAGAAATTATTCCACAGAATCACAGAATCGTTTGGGTTACAAGAGAGCTCTAAGATCATCAAGTCCAACCATTAACCCAGCACTGCCAAGTTCACCACTAGACCATGTCCCTGGGTGCCACACCTACACACTTTTTAGCACTTCCAGGGATGGTTAATTCCACCACTTCCCTTGGCAGCCTGTTCCAGTGTGTGCTCACCCTTTCCATGAATCAATTGATTCCATGAATCAATCCTCTTATCTTGTCAAATTTTTACTTGGAAGAAGAGACCAATCCCCATTTGGCTACAACCTCCATTCAAGTAGTTGTAGAGAGCAATAAAGTCCCCCCTGAGCCTCCTTTTCTCCAGGCTAAGCAATCCCAGCTCTCTTAGCTGCTCCTCATAAGACCTGTCCTCTTGTCCCTAGTTCTAGCCAAAAAAAGATGAAATTAGTGACTCATGGCCCTGCTCACCTTTTCTTTCCCTGAATCCTCTGGCTACCAGATGAGTGTCTCACCTTGACTAGTGGAGGAGGGCCTCAGCATTCTCACGTCCTTCATGCCCTCCCAGAATCTCCTCTGTCTCAGCTAGAGAGCCTCTTATGATGAGGGGCTGGGGGTGGTACTAGTCTGACACCAGAGAATTTGCAGAAGACCTCACATGAGCAGTAATCCATCACCCTTCTAAATTACTTGTATCCCTTCAAGCAAGAGATTGAAACCAATGGGTGGAAGCAGAAAAGGTGCAACAAAGAAGAAAAAGCTGCTGTCAGCTCATCACACATTGCCCCTCTTTTCTCCTCAGGGAAAGGACTCCTCACACTCTTCCCTTGCTCCAGCATGGGGTCCCTGCCACAGGGACAGTCCTCCATGAACTTCTATAATGTTGAGTACTTCCCAATGGTTACAGTTCTTCATGAACTGCTCCAGTGTGGGTTGCCTCCATCGTTGTGGGTCCCTTCCCCGGTGTACAGTCTCTCAGGAACAGGCTGCTCCAGTGTGGGTCCCCCACGGGGTCACAAGTCCTGCCAGCAAAACTGCTCCAGTGTGGGCTTCTCTCTGCATGATTCCACAGGTCTTGGCAGGAGCCTGCTCCACTGTAGGCTTCCCACAGAATCATAGCCACCCTCAGGCATCCACCTGCTTCAGCATGGGGTCCTCCATGGGCTGCAGATGGATCTCTGCTCCCTTGTGGACCTCCATGTGCTCCAGGGACCCAGCCTGCCTCACCATGGGCTTCTCCATGAGCTACAGGGTACCTGGAGCACCTCCTCCCCCTCCTTGTTCACTGACCTTGGTGTCTACAGTGCTGTTGCTCTCACATATTCTCACTCCTCTCTCCAGCTGCTGTTGCACAAGAGTTTCCTGCCCTACCTTGTTAAACCCGGTACCCCAGAGGTGCTACCACCATCACTAATGGCCTTGGCCTTGGCAGGCCTGTATTGGAGCCAGTGGCATTGGCTCTCTCAGACATGGGGTGAAGCTTCTGTCAGAAACTCACAGAAATGACCTCTATAGTTCCCCACCCCCTCTACCAAAAACATTGCTGTGCAAACCAAATACATGCTGCATCTTCCAGCAGAATTTTTTTAAATTGGATCCTAACAATGATGGGATTTCTCCATGGTGTCCTCTATATGTTTAAGGTAAGGAAACAATTAAAATCAAACAATCTCTGACATGTATAAACAGTTTGAATTACTTCTTTACTCTTGTTTTCAAGAAAGTGTCTGAGGATTCAGTATTAACCTGGTCATCACAGCCTCCCATAAGGGGCAAGAGCATAATTCCTACTTTAATGAAAAACACTACACAGAGGGGAAAAAAAGGCATATACACAGCTATGGTCCTTTGTTTCTTGGCAGAATACCTGGTATGTGAAGGAAAATAGAAGAATAGAAGAACATGCTACAGGATAAGTCTTTCCCAAGCAATTATGTTCTTTCACAGTAATGCTTTCATGAAAGATAATCTGATGAAATTCCTTTGGTCAGGAGCCTATTTTTAATTAAATACCCTAAGGATAGCTCTCTAAAAGAGCTATCCTATTTAACTCACTTGGTTTTAATGGCTGTCAGTAAACTCTGAGTAATTCACATGGTCAAAGAAGCTGAATTTGTGAATAAATCCTAACTCATCTATGGTTTGTCAGTGGGGTTATAAAGGGAGTTAAGGAGTCTCTCTCTGCTGCACAGACCTCTGAAGGCCAAGGAAGTACCTATGTACATGGTATAGGACACTTTCAGATGGACCACTGGTTGATGCCATGCAGCTATTCTGATGTTCTCTATGCTTAAAACTCCATTGAGTTTCACCTTTTGATTATTCAGCTATATTTTAGATCCCAAATGTAATGAGAGCTGCCCAAACATGCTTTCCAGAATTGTTTATGCACAGCTCTGACAAGGAGCAGTCAAACACAGCAGGGAGATCAGTCAGTGATTTGGGCTGCTTACATCTGAAATACACTGGCCAAAGAAACCAGTCAGTGATTTATATATATATACATATTAAAAAACCCTTATATATTACATATACAGACATAATAAATTTGAAGGTTATTCACACAGATTAAATGCACACTTAGGTACAGCCAACAGAGGCAGCTGTTCAGGCAGCAGTCTCTGCATTCTCCTTTGGGAGTTTCTGGACCTTCCAGGGACTAGATCCAGGACAAGTGGGTACACCTGGGAACCCTCTGAGAAACTGGAGGGTGCCTACTGCTGCCAGGAAAGAACAAGGGAAGAGGAGCCACCAGGTGTGGGCTTAAGGAAGCCCTACCAGCTTCTAATGAGCATGATCAGCTGTCCTTGACCTGGAGAGCCGGTGAGGTGAAGCATCCTTCAGCCAGTGCTCAGGAGAGGGCTATATAAGAGCCCTGGCTCAGAGCACAGCTCCTGGAGGCAGCAATTTGTGCAGCAGAGCATGCAGAGAAAGGGGCCTTGCTTGGATTGGTAGTGTTGTGACAGTCTCTATTAAGGTGGTGACATGTCACAGGGCAGCCTGCCCAACAGGTGTTGGAGCAGCTGTGGTGAAGCATCCTTCAGCCAGTGCTCAGGAGAGGGCTATATAAGAGCCCTGGCTCAGAGCACAGCTCCTGGAGGCAGCAATTTGTGCAGCAGAGCATGCAGAGAAAGGGGCCTTGCTTGGATTGGTAGTGTTGTGACAGTCTCTATTAAGGTGGTGACATGTCACAGGGCAGCCTGCCCAACAGGTGTTGGAGCAGCTGTCCCTGCTAGGGCAGTGGCTTGATATCGACTGAGCTCTGGATAGCAGATGAAACCCTCCAAGTCCTGGGCTGCAGGGAGTACCTGGAGCTTTACTCTAATGCCTGAGAGATAGCCTGTTGTCCTGTCAGATGTGTGCCATCTTGGGAGAATTCTGCTGCCAAATGGAGGAGTTACAGGTGGAATTGAGAAGGCTGTACAGCATCAGAGAAGGCAAAAAGGGAGATAGATGTGGTTTTCCTCTGAGACACAATAGTGTGAAGAACCCTAGATCTCAGCTGCAGGAGAGAAATGGACAGTGTCCACCACTAATGTTGAGGTAAGTGCAACTGCTGGAGAGTGGGAAGGATGGAAGTTCATGACTTCTCGCACTAAGAGGAAGGCTCCTGCCCCACTAAGGGTTTACAGTGATGAAATACATTCAGCGTTCTCAAAGCTGAGGAGCAGTCAGATATGTTTTCAAGCAGAGGATCTGATCCACCTGACCCTAAACCATGCAAGACCACCAGGAAGAAATGGTGTGCCCAAGTGAACAGGTGACTCCCTGCTGCAGAAGACAGGTACCCATCAGTTGACCTAACAATCATCTAGAAAGGTCTGTTGCCTGTGCTATGACTGGGGATACTGTGGAGAGGGTGCAGAAATTCCTCCAGCATTCTGATTATGATCCTCTGTAGGTCAGGGCAGCTGATCTTTCCTGTCTGCTCAGCACTGGTGAGGTCACATCTGGCACATTGTTGGTCTGGTTTCCTCAGTATGAGACAGACAAGACACAGGCATATTGGAGAATGTCCAGAAGATGTCCAGCTACAAAGATAATGAGCTGGAGCATCTCTTACAAGAGAGGTAAGGCTGAGTGAACTGGGACTCGTCAGCCTGAAATGGTCAGGGGTGGTCTTATCAATATTTGTATATAAATATCTGAAGGGAGGGTGTTAAGTGAGGTGCTTTTTGGTAGTGTCTAGTGGGAGGGCTGGAGGCAAAGTATACAAACTCAATACAGGAGGTTCCCCCTGAAGATCAGGAAACACTCTTACTGTGAGGGTGACTGAGTGCTGGCACAGGTTGCCCAGAGACATTGTGGAGTTCCTAGAGATACTTGAAAACTGCCTGGAGATGGTCCTGGACAGCTGGTTCCAGCTGACCCTGTCTTGACTGGGGTGGAAGGAGGTTGGATGAAATTTTCTTCAGAGGTCATTTTCAACCTGAACCCTTCTGTGAGTCTTCCTGTTACTGCCACAGGGTTTTCTGATGGCAAGACTAGAAGTGTATTAAATATTACTGTGCTATTTCACTTCAAATTTTTCACTGCATCAGAAAAGTACATTTTCAGAGTGCTGCCTTGAAACAATACTCTAATGAGAATATGCTCATTACAGATGGAGCTGTCTGAGCCCGTTAATTGTACAGAGAAGAGTGTGTCTGAAAAAAAATACTTTGAGTATTTAAAAAGCCTTTGCCTGATTATGACACAAGCTGAGAGACTAACCCAGAGGTGTAGCCTCACATGTAACGTGGCCATATTGCATCAAGCAGCAGCCACTCAGTAGCCTTAGTAGTTTGGCCTTTGTTACAAGAGATATCAACTCCATCTTATGGTGTTTTGCATGTAATTTTAATTCACTAGTTGGAAAGGAGGTTACCTCGTGAGGCTAACTTACAATGCTGGCTGTACACACACTCTCATCCCAAAAATAGGTGGCCATATTGTCAGTGGTACAGTGAGTTTGCTTTAATTTGGGGCTGACACTTGGGCTCAACAGCAGCAAATGGAGCCATGTCAGAAAAATGTACTTGGTCTAGAAGCAAAATTATAAATTTTTATCTGGTTTAAATTTAGCTTCCTATTGTTATGCTGTAAAATTTCTCTAAAGGGGAAAGAAACAGTGCTTGGGTCTTTACTGAAGTTGGTTTTTTTGTTTACAAGGATTGATGAAATAATCCTCCCAGTAAATAAAAAATGTATTTCTTTGAGGAATGTGAAGCAACTTACAGCATAATGAGTTCCTCAGGTCACACAATATATTTATGTTCTGTTTAGAAATACAAATAGGGCCTATCCACTAGCTACAAGCTCTCTTTTCCTGAAAGTTCCTTGAGAAAATAATGTCTGTACTAGGAGCCAAGAAATCCTTTCATATACCAAAGCAAAGTCTGTAGCACAGAAGCAGACAAGGTTTGAATGCTGCTAATCAGCTTATCGGTGAATCTCTGTCTTCCCGATCTTTGATGTATTAAAACAATTAACAAGAAGTTTTTGTTTAATAAGTACTTGCTGAAATACTTTAATCAAGCCCACTTGTCTTTTTACTAAGCTTGAACAAATGTGCTGATCACATGCAGTTAACATGCTTTTAGTTAAAAACAACATATAAGACTTAATTTAGGATACCATTGGAAATATAATGAATGTATAAGTTCATCTTAAAGTAACATTGTAACTGTTTACTTTTACTAGTCAAGGTATTGTATGTCTTTATAGCTATTAAGCATGATCAGGATTCAACCTATAATGTTAAGAAAAAAAACCACCACAAACAACTGAGTTATTACAACCAGCCATATCCTGAAAATGGTCACAACCAGCAGGCTGACAGTCAAATTGGACTGTTTGGCTGAACTGCTGCAGTATTGCCATATTGCTAATGACCCATTTCCACAGCAGCAAGTTTTCTTTCTGGTGCTGTTAATTTCTCCCTTGATTGTTTCATAGGGCTCTGGTTGTCTTTTAGGCATAATACTGTCTTGTTAAAGTATGCTTAACAATCTATAATGGCTGTTTAAAGCATTTTTTTCCTTTCCATAATTTTTACAATGTGTTTAGGAATAGAATGCAGTGTATTGGATTAGAAAATGCATTTATGTCCAGCTTGGCTGTTAATTGCTCCCAGGAGTCTCAATACCTACCTGTTTCAAACCACAGGTTTCTCTTTGAAAGGCCCAATCCATCCTTTTACTCTGTGCTCGGGGCCTCAAAATGCATGCCTAAATGTAGACTTGTATCCCAGGTCTGGACGTCTGAGAAATTGAGGGCTCCAGTCAGGGTAGCAGTGTGCTCAGATGTGACGAGGTGAGAGAATGCTGCAGTGTACTGAGACCCACAAGTAACATCTGTGAAGTCACTAAAACAGGTCAAGCCCTGTTTTCTGAGCCTAACTGACATGGTAGTGTGCATGTATACAGTTTTTCCCTCCCACCACCCAAACCACATGGCTGCATACAGACTGTTCATGGGAGCAGTCCCTTATTCACACCTGCCCAGTGCCTGGGAGCTCTTTGGATGAGTGATGCACTGGGGACCATGAAGCAGCTTTGCAGGCCTGGTGGCTGGGACTGAGCAGTGGGTGGGGAACAGCCATGGCTGACATGCTGTAGATACTGAGGATGCATGGAACTGACAGTTTGGGAGCAGGCACAGCAGCCCAGAGCAGCCAGCTGCAGAAGAAAGGCCAAGTGGAGTGGGCTGATGAGGTGAAGTAAATTGCTTGTTAAATAATTAACCTCCCCCTAAGAAAGTGCCCTTTAATGAGAGGATGAAGAATGATTGTGGTTTGAGTTTTTTAACAGAGTTTTAGTGTTCTATATTTATTTGTGCCATGGGTTACCAAGGCAAAGGAAAACATTTTAGTGACTTCAACAGTCCAGATGCTTTCTGGGGAAATTTTGGCATAAAGCAAATTGTTAATAATACTATAATATGGTCATCAATAATGAGTAGGCACAGTAGGTCACTACTACACTATGCATGCAGCTGTTATGTATTGTGTATAACTCCTGCTACAAGGGGCCTCCTCTCCTGAAGGATTTAAAGTCTAAGGTTCTAGTCCTGTAACTTGCAGTATATGAGTGCATTTTTTTAATCTGTATGCATTGACAATGCAGTCAGTTGCATGGGAGCACTCAGTCACAGACTGTGGCCTTCCTACAGCAGAACTGAAAATTGCCTGGGAAGACCCAGTGCTCATTTTTTTTGAATTTAGCTAGTATGTCTTGGTTTCTTGTAAAGTTGAGACAGCATTCACTTTAAGAAGGGTAGGGCAGTGTAGGGCAGCTCTCATAACTCACTGAGATTGCTGAGTGAATACTGTTGTGATGAGTCTCTGTAAATCCCAGAAGGTCCCTGGGATGTACTGTGCCTTTCCCTTTATATGGAAATGGTTATTTACAGCCAGCAACCACACTGAGAGAACAGAGAAGAGCAACTCACCTAAAGTGCCTATCATTCGTTCTCTTACTGGACAGACAGAAGCCCCTAAAATATTGATCTTATGAGTAGTCTAAAAATTGTCAGTAGCAAATAATTGTCATAATTTAGTTGTACCAACTTTACTATATCTAAGAGAAGTCATTCATTTTGTTTGCTCATAGTGGCTAATACTGATGAAGGCACAGCACCCTGCATTCAATTTTGTGCTAACAGGTCAGTGGCAGTAGAATTTTGCCATGTGTGTGATGTTTTATTTGTCTATTTTTGAACTTGCTATTTGTCGTGGTTTAACCCCAGCCAGCAGCCAAGAACCACGCAGCCTCTCACTCACTCCCCCACCAATGGGATGGGGGAG
>NW_008681018.1:552-16152 GCF_000695815.1 Acanthisitta chloris | reverse complement strand
CCCTTCCTCCTTCTTCCTCCCACCTTATATACTGAGCATGATGTCATATGGTATGGAATATCCCTTTGGTCAGTTTGGGTCACCTGTCACAGCTGTGTCTCCTTCCAGTCTCCCGTGCATCCCCAACTTCCTTGCCAGTGTGGCAGTGTGGAAAGCAGCAAAGGCCTTGACTCCGTGCAAGCTCCGCTCAGCAATAACAAAAACATCTCTGCATTATCAACTCTGTGCTCCGCACCAAACCCAAACATAGCCCCATACTAGCCTCTATGAAGAAAGTTAACTCTACTTCAGCTCAAACCAGCACACTATTGCCCTTCTCTGCAACCCTAGTTTGACACCAGCTGAATGAAGGCTCACTTGGAAAGGACAAAGAGGCATTTGTGAGCCAGTGGGGATGGTGTCCTTCAGGGCTTTGAATGGCAGCCAAACTCAAAGTCCCTGTTCAGCAGTGGTGCTTATGGCCCAGCCTTGTGGTCCTCCAGTTCACTCCCTTGTTTTGCTGCCTGTATGAAAACTGCACAGTCAAGTCCCACAAGCATCTTTCTTGTGTGTTTTGGGATAGCATACAGATGCACAAGAAACTTGCTTTCCCAGCTGTGTAGTCAAACAGTTTATGAAGTGGAAGATTGGAATAAGCCCTACTTATTGCTGCTGTTGTAGATAGCACTAATTAAAGCAGCCCTTGGGAACCCCCATCTTGCATTGCTCAAAAGTCAATTCAGTCTACTTCACTTCTTACACTTTTAAAAGATTGCCTGGATATCCTTCTCTCCCCCCTCAAAAAGCTTCACAGGACTAACTGGTATTTCCACTGTACCAAGTATTTGATGCAGCTATCATGCCAAAATGAAAATTAGCTGTGTGGGATTTTCCATTAGTTCTCAATGTGCATAGCTTAAAACATAAGAATATGAAATGTGAGGAGGAAAAAAGTGTCTTCATTTGTGAAAGAGTTTTTTGTTAATCTATCATGTATTGTAGGGGGTTTTGCTGCTGCAAAGGTGTGTAAGATGTAGCAATACATCTTAGCTACTGTTTCTTTTAATATTGGGTATCATAAGACTTCTTCAAAACTGAATTGCTGCCAGCTAACCTAAATTGGGGCTGTGCTTTGAGGAAACCAATTCCCCAGCAAGTGTGGGTGTAGCCTGTTGAGGGATGGCAGTTCTTCCTCTCTGTCCATCTGCCAGCTGCCTCAGCCCCCAGTCTGCTTTATTTCCAGCTGGGAAATAAGGAGCTTCAAAACAAGATAGCAAAGTAGCTGAACATATTTCGAAATAGCTAAACCATTAAAGCAGCAATTTGGAAAAAGCTATCATATTGGCTATCACAGCTTGAAAAGAGCAAAAATTCTTCGTATTAGCCTTTGTGCTATTTACAGGTGGCATAATCAGTTATTCTAGCAGCAAGTTTACATTCCAAGATGACCAGTGAAAAGTATAAAAAGCCACACATATCAGCTTAAACCTATATGCATTCAAAAGAAAAGGACAGAGAGATAAGGTGAGCATGATGAACAGTTAAACAGCCTGTCCCTCTGCAGTCCTTCCATACAAGTGTAGGTATAATCCCAATCTCTGTTTCCTCTGAAAAATCTGTGTCGACTGCAGTTTACTTTGTACTACATGGTGATATGTTGTATTTCATTCTTTCTATGCATGTATATATGAAAGAATATTTTTCTCTCATTCACACTGACGTTTTCTTTCTTAACTTGGAAGTTATTTGTACTGCTACATATATAGAAAGCAAGATCTGAGTACTACTTGTACTGTGCAGTATTTTGCTTTCCCCTGTGACTGCTTTTCTCCTCACCCCAAGTCAGCCCACCCTGATGTGTGCAATAGCAGTGCTGCTTGCCAAGTCTCATACTTGCTACCAAAATATCTCCTTTTCAGTGTGAGATAGCCAGAGTTCCGCTCTGTGTGGCAGCATGAGAGGAGTAGACATTGACAGTACTGCAACTCAGTATGCAATGAAGAATCTGACTCATTTGCCGAAGTGATGAGAATATTTAGTGACTACGTTGGTGGCTATAGTTGAGCAAGAACTGAAAAAGTGTGCTTCCTTTATGGATACTCATGGTGTTTTTACTCACAGTTGCAAAGGGTGGTGCAACCTACCTGCACCTGAAGCAATGCCCCCCAGAGGAGTTCCAATCAGGCCAGACAATTCTGATCCTGGCTCTGATGCCCAGCTGCAACACTGCCTACAGCACACCCTGCTCTCTGGCTTTGCTCTCCATTTGTCAAGTAAGATTAATTGCAATCAAGTTTTCCTTCCTGCTATGAAGATTAGAAGGGTAAAGCTAAGCATATCTGTGAGGGACTTGGGTGGCATGTTGTTAAGAAACCGCTTTGTTGGTCTTGTGGAAGTCTGTCTTTAGCAATGCATGGTCAGGCAGGCATGTCCCTGATCTCCCATAACCCGTCTCCATTAAGGAAACCAAGAGCATAATCTCATTAGCTAATCCATGTTGCTGCATTTTTGCATTTTGCTTGCAGTGTTTTGTAGAGGAGCAAGGAAGCCTGTCCTAGGGGAGCACAGGAAAGACCCCTGCCATCAGTCCCTCCACAGAGGAGCAGCACAGATCTTCCCTAGTGCCTACAAATCACAGTGTGAAATGGAGAAAGCACAGATGGGGCCTGCCATAGCATGCTGTTACTGTCTAAAGGCTTTCCATATTTAAAAAAAAGAGCAACCCTCCCAAGTGATTTAAAGTATTGGACTTTTTATTTTTTCCCTTAAATTTATTCCCTGATGCTGTTCCCAGATTTCTACAAGATGTTTTTTTGCCACTAGGCTTTTTCTTCCTCTCTTGGGATTTTTCTCTTGCACTTAAGGGATTCTCTGACCCCCTTAACACATGCACAGTGATGCTAGTTACCTGGATAACACTGTCTTCTGAAGCTCAAACACAGAGGTACAAAGCCATTGTGCTCTGACCGCCAGCTAAAAGAAAGGACTTCCATGCACAGCTTGAGTGCATGAAGCCTTGTTGTCCTGTCACAACAGGTTATTTGGTCAGCAGAGAGGTAACATGAACTCCAGGATGTCATCTACCTGAGCACAGGAATAAACATTGCTGATGTCAGTTTAGTATTGGGCTGAACTATACTTACGAGTTTCTAGCACTGGAGTTTCCACAGCCTCTCTGACATAAGTTTATTCCAGATCCCTTTTGTTTTTCAAAGACACTGTTCAGTCTAAGCATATATCTCCAGCAGGAGCCTTACAAATGCTCAACAGAATATAAGAAGTACTTGCAGGATTACTTGTAGGTCTTGTTCACTAGTCCTTCTTTTACATGGTCCTGCATAGTGCTCACCTATTGCACAGCAGTCTGCCACAGGCTTGTCTTTAGTTCATGGTCTACTGTAATCCCCGGAACTTGTTCTCCAATAATTCCTAGCTATTTGGTCCTGAGTTGTACTCATGAAATTGATTATTCCTGCCCAAGGGTAGTGCTTTGTACTTGTCTTGACAAAATTTCATCCTCAATTTTTTGCTGTCTGTTTCTCCAATTTCTCAGCTTCAAATCCTGCCTCTGGTATATTTGGGGGAAGGAGGTAAAATAGTGATGTACTGAATATGGTCATAGTAACCTCACACCCTTAAGAAACTGGTAAAAAATGGAACAAGTAGAGAATTCAAGACTTGTCAGATTGCCCTGGCTGTCCTACATTTGCAGTAGGAGGGGAAAATAGTGACTATGAACTTAATTCAGAATCTGAAAGTTTGTCCTTCAACACAGTCATAGTTGAGTCGTGCTTTTGTCTTTGGTTGCCCATGCAGCCTGAAGATCTCTCAAGGATCTTGGAATATGAGATTTTGTTGGGCTGTATCCAGATGTGCTCTAACATGTACTGTCAGCATATGTCTCTTCCAATTTTAAGTCACCAAAACTACAAAGCCAGGTCTGCTTGAAGCATTGTTGCCTCTGTTGCTTTGCTGGATCAGGGCCTTAATCTTTAGATGAGATGCGAATACAGGAATATAAGTAAAATCAACTGCAACCAGATTTTCCTAGTTTTGGTTTATCCTTCTAGTAAGAAAGAGAAACCAGGCATTTCTTGGTTTGACACCTGTATTGGGCTAACAGGACAAAGTTGTATGTTCACTCTTGGTGCTTAAACAGCAATGTATACATTACATAAAGGCACTTGTGGTAAATATGCAGAATGAGGAGGTTGTACTTTTTAGTCTTGCTTTCAGTAGGAACATTTATAGGCATATTTATATATTTGATAATGATTCCAGTATTTAGGAGCAGCTATTTTTGCCCATTTGTTAGGAAGGTTCTAATAGCTTAGTCCAGTTGAGCTCATTTCAGAGTTTCCCCTAGCTGTAGGACCATCTGTTAGCCACCTCACTTTTTTTCATTTCCTTGATTGGTTTCACACAGGCCCTTTAGTTCACTTTCAATTAGGGTAGTTGGGAGAAAATCATACTATAATCCGCAGTTGTGTTGTACCTGCCCCCCCCTCCAATTACATGGAAACCATCCCACAATGAAGAATATTGTTGGATTTACTAGGCTTGGTGGAAAAAGACGGGGGGCGATTTTCCCCAAAGCTGGAAGGCTTCTGCAGGTAAGCCTATGAAACCTGGAGAAGAGGGTGATTAAACCAAATCTAAAAATAGGAAAAAAAATAAGCTTTTTTCTATTGATTTTTTCTAAAAATATTGAGGCTTTCTTTACTCACACTGTTGACCTTTTATGTGTATGTGTGCATATATTCATACATATATGTATATATAAACACCATTGACCTTTTACATCTATATATAAATATATAATTCATGAATATACATTACATATGTGCATGTAATATAAACAAATCTATTTCACTTCCTTGAGGATTTTCTCTTTAATTTAAAAATTTCTGGCTTCCAACTTGTACAGGTCATGAGTGAGGCTGGAGAAGTATGAGGGAAATGAAGAGATATTAGAAAATTCCTAGGAGCCTCTTGAAAAATATCTCCAGACAGATGAACCTGGAGGCCTGTTTTGCTTTTGGAAATTGTGTTGTGGGTTGGTATGGGTTGGGTTTTTTTTATGATTTCAGACTCTGAGCAAGAGGTAGAGAATGCTGGACTGGGGAATTGCTGCTGTGGGGAAGATTTTTAGAAGCAATAGTTCAGAAACAGAAGGGCAATGTCAAGCTGAAGGAACCTTGCCTCGCTTCCATTGTCATTTTGTCATAATGAACAGAGTACTGTGAAATCCTCTGGGCTTTGAACAATTCTCATTTCAGACTGGGGGGAAGGGGAGTGGGGAAATCAAGGAATAGCTGACAAGTTCTAATATTATACTGTTGTCTGCGACAGTGTTGCAATAGGCCCAACTATTGATAAACATAGGAAAAACAAGCCACAGAGTCCACTCACTGGCTGCAGGAAACAGGGGTTTTGCAGAATTGCTCATGGATTTGCCTGAGTGCATTCGTTCTGCCTGTCTTGTGGTGCCTTCAGTCTGAGTTTGGCATAAGCTGCACCAGCTGAAACCTTCTTGTATCTCTATTCATAGCTCCAGAGAGGAAAAATGCAGGTAAAATGCAAATGCCAGCCTAGAAACCTTTCTGTTCTGGCTGGGAGTGGAGCACTGCATGGCTTGGTCTGGCAGGGGAGCCCCTTGCCAAGGGGCTTAGGAGAGTTGTTCTGTCTCCCCTGCCCACACTCCTGCAGCTGGACCACAGACACCAGCCTGCAGCCCTGCTCTCCACTATCCTTGTCTGCTCCTGAAGCCTCTGCGGGACACCCAGGATGGTGGAGAATGAGAGGAGAGCACTGAGCTGCTGGTGGACAGGGAAGGTTCCCAGGGTCCCTGTGGGGTTGGGAAAGAAAATCCCCAGATAAAATGGGAAAAAGGCAGGGTGAAGGACGTGCTCCAGGTTTCTGCTGGCAGGAGTTCGAGGGCTTCCCCGGTGATGTAAAGACCAAGAGCAGACTAGGAGCTAAGGAAAGGGTTCATGCAACCGTTTCATCTCTGAAATATCGCTGCACCCGCGTTGCTGTGCCTTTCCGAGGCAGCGAGGCGTAAGATCGTGTGGCTGCCTGCAGCAGGCGTGGGTGCACCAAGGTAGGTACATCCACCAGGATGCCCCGGGACAGCCGTGCCCAGCCGTGCCCGTTCCGCTTGGCGCTTGTCGCAGCCCCATCTGGTGTCGGAACCGCTCCCAAGGCTGCTCATACCCCAAAACCTCCCGCTGCCTTTCTCCCCTCTGTGCTTAACGCAAAGTGTTTCCCCGTGACAGCCGCCCGAGGTGCCTGGCGAGTACCACCTCCTCCCACCCGGGGAGGATCTGCCCCTTTCCAGGAGCAGCGTTGGTACCTGAAGCTTTTTCGCTTTGCAGTTGCCATGGGTAGCTGGGATTTCTAAGAAAGGATCGATTAGCATTTGGCTCTTAGGCTAAGTATCACTTACTGGGATAAACTGGTGATGGCCTGCTCGTTTATCAGCGTGACCAGGCAGTGAGCAGTGACAAACCCGGGTGCCACCCGGAGGATGCTGCAGCACCGCTGGGGCATGGGGCACAACAAACACAGACACGGCTAATCAGGCTTGCTTTCTGTGGGCAAGAGCATTCACAGCTAAGGTCTTTTTTTAGTTAACTGCGTGTTTACAACTTGCTGCACTGCTGTCCCCGGCCAAGGAGACAGAGGATGTAGCCAGGGAGCTCTTTGCATCCCACCCCACAGCTGCTGCCTGGGCGATTGCACCTGAGCAACTGCATGAGGAGCCAGGGGGAAGCCCAAGTGTCAGGGAATGGGATCCTGAATCTTCAGCTCCCAGGTTTATGCCTGCAAACAAAAAATAAAGCCTGATTTGCAGGATCTGGCTTTTTTCAGTGGTATGGAGTAGCAGTTGCTTTTTTACTCAATCCTGAGTGAAGAATTTTAAGAGCAGAGATGATGCAATTATACCTTGCACGAGTATCTGTTAAATCAGTGTTTCTACCTGACTCCTCATCTGGTTTCCTGTGTAGCCACCTACAGACGAGGAAAGGCAAAATGAGCTGAGGTATTCTGACTTCCCTGGCAGCATCTCCATTCCTGTAAGATGTGTAAATATTCTTCCTCTCACATTAGCAGGACAGGTTTGGGATGGGAGGTACAGCTTGCAGAACAGCTCCAAATCCCCCAGAGGCAGCCATGGGGATTTTCAGAGGGAGCCCTTTCAGCCGTGGACTCTTGTTTATCCTGTTTCTAATCATGGCTGTACACATTAAGACTCTGCTGCGAGAGACAGGAATAGAGCAGAGTAATCCTGGTGCCCAGCATCCACACAGGAAGTTTTGTAATTCACAGCCATGTGTGTGACATCTTAATTCAGCTCATTCTGCCTGGGTGTTGCCTTGTACAATATGTACAGGTACAATCTGCTGCCCACCCACCAAGGCACTCTTCTCCATGAGTGCTGCAGGCGTGAGAGGCACCTCAGCTACAAATCCAGCTTTTCTTGCATTTGAGTTTGCAGCTTAAACAGTATAGTTTTAAATCAGCTCTTTTAACACAGCTTATGACTCTGTGTGTGTGTGTATTAGGTGGACTCTGGATGAATTATTGACATGCTTTGGCTTTGCTAACAGCTTTTGCTAATGTGAACAGAGCTGTTGTCTTAAGATATAGTGCTTCTATATTGCTTCTGCTGTGGTGGGCGAGAGACAGATCTGAGGCGAGACACTTCACTGCACAGTACATTTGACAGGCACAAAGAACAGCACATGCAAAGTTCTGCCTGAGTGTCTGAAAAGTGGAATAAACAACCGTTCAGAGAAAATAACCTAATTCTTCATGCACGCTTGCAGGGAAGCGTGTGCTGGGCTGCTGGGATGGAAGACACCTGGTGAAGTGGGTGAGGGTGGGTGCTTTTCCTTTTCACTACAGGCAGGCCACTGCTTGCTTTGCAAGGCTGTGCCTTGTGAGAGACAAAAGGTGTGCTAGGAGACAGGCAGCAGGATGGTTCAGATCAGAATGTAATGACAGGCTGAGCAAAATGGTTTTCAGTGAAGGTTCTGGGTATCAGTAAACAGTCAGAAAGACTTGGAATTGTGCAGCTTCTGACATGATGGGTGGGGATGACTGCAAAACCTCGGGTCTGACTGGGAAGGAAATGGGGCAAAGCCTGCAAAGAAGTAACAGAGGCTGGAAAGAAGCCTGTGCCAGATAACAGAGGGCTGTTGAGACCACAGTGTCTGTGGTGAGTGCAGTACTTTAACTGCAAACTTGTGTGTGCGCAGAGTCAAGAGAAAACAGCCAAGAGCTGAAATTGAATGTTGTAATTCAGGCATGCACAAGTGCTTGGGGACCATTTCTGACCACAAGCAAGCAGCATATCTGTTTAATGTCCCAGACGAGAGGGTGAGCTTCCGAATGTGATGACACTGTGGTACAAGAACTTGTGCTGATAAAGTTGTATCACTGATGAGCTCAGCAAATATGATGCTCTTGAATTATGAGTCCCTGTGAGAGCTAAAGCCACCGTGTGTTTTCCCTATTGGCGATTATTGAGCAGGACCTACATTCCTCCCCTGCACTTGCTTTCTCTTTCTCCCTGCCCCCACATGCTTGGGAAGCTGGAGTGTGTGACCATCTGAGCATATGCCAATCTCTTCAGAAGGCATCTGTAATCCCCTGCTAATCCTCCTGCCAGAGGAAGGATGCTTGTAGGCAGCACTTGCAAATCCACACCTAGAATACTAAACCTGTTGTAACACCTGGCCCATCCTTGCATCTGCTGACTCTTGCCAAGGAAATTGTTGTGGGTGAGTAAGTTTCTCCTTCCTGTGGACTTCCTTTGAAACGTTGCTTCAGGTTAAAGTAATATTGCTTGTTTCACACATGCTTATGAAAAGAAATGGCAGCACCTAGGGACAGCTATCGTTATTCACTCTACTAATAGTGCTGAACATGACAGGTCACGTTTTCAAACTGACCTCTGAGGCTATACAAGTCTGCAGTTGCAGCAAAAGTAGGCAGCTTGATCCATGTGCCTGAACATCGACCGCTGGCTGCATACCAGGAATCCCCCTTGACAGATACACGGGGCCCCCAGCTGAGGAGCTGAAGTTCTCTGTTCCAGCACAAAATGGGGCACATGTGACAATGAAAGAGGGACTTGAGCACCAGCTGAAACATGCAGTTGACACATGACATCTGTGTTGCTCTAAAGCTTTCAAAATGATGTGAGTAAGGTCTGTGCTGTTTCAGCTCCCTGTTACCTTGCCCTGTGTGGCAGTTCATCTGCCAGAGCATGGAAAGGCTCCAGCTGGCTGCAGTGCAGTGATGTAAGGCTGGCACTCAGCTGGCTCACCTGGCAGTGTGAGGTGCTTCAGAGGTTGCTGGTGGAACAAAGGGAGGGATGGTGACCCTCCCTGGTAGGCACTTCCATATGTTCTGTTGACAAAAGGTTGAGTGGACAGCAAGGGGACAAGCCAGTCCAGCTGATCTCTTGTGGATGATCAAATGGGCATGTTCCCTGTGCTCAGGAAATATAATCCTATTAATGCACACCAGGCAACAGTGACCAGGGGACAAAGGTGTGGCAGAAAGCTGGGACAGCAACACATGGAGCAGCATTCATCTGCTGCTGTAGCCTTACATGCACTGATGCATTCATGCAGAGAGGAAAATGTAATTTGGGTAACACCAAGGAAAAAATAACAATCAGTTTATTGGCTCTTGCTCTGGAGTGGGGACCTGTTACTCTGAAAAACAAAGCAGAGGCAGTAAAGCACCTACTTTTGGAGGTGGGTGCATGTTATTGTGCCTCTGCGGTCCTCTGCCCACTGGACACCGAGACCCTGCTCTCAGACCTTCCCAGAGAGCAGGACTGGTAAGTGACCACTCATGTTGAACACAGCCAGCATCTTCATCTAAAATCCTTGCTTATGAATTGACACAGGAGGCCCTGTTCCAACCTCCCTTGCACCTCTCCCTAATCCACTACACCTGCCCTCATGGTGATACCTTTTATGTGCAGTCTGAAGTACCTGTGGGTGTTGCCAGAATGGATGCACATTTATACTGGGTTATGCCTGATGTCAGGCTGCCTCTTCATCAGCATCAGCTGGCTGACCTTGGCAGTGGCTGTGCAGTTCTGGTCAGCAGAGCACAGAAGCTTGCAGCATGACATGGGGCTCTGTGCAGCATGGGAGCTCCCTGCTGAGCAAGAGAGATCTCCAGGTGAGAAAACACCACTCAGCACCTAAGGCAACACTCAAGCTCCTGGCTGGGACATGTTACACATCAAGCACAAAGCCTTAATGACTCTCCAAGAAGACTGAGGCACAGAAACAGTAAGCAGATAAGTAATAAGTTCTTATCTCTTAATTTCAAGTAGATATCAATTGGACATCAATAGCATGCTTTTAAAAGAAAACCATGGGCTCCTCTGTGCTTCCTGGCAAAGGAGCCCTGTGCTGGAAGGGTCTCCACACCTGTGGCAAGCAGGGCACTGGCACAGTTAAGCAAAAGCAGTGGCCAAGTCACTTGTCAGAAGTTGCCAGTTTCCACAGTTATGGCCACAGTTTAGCTGGTTCCATTCTTGGGAGCACTAGTGAAAAAAATGCGTAAGAGAGGCTCTTGTTCTTCATCGGGATCATGCTTAATCACAATGGGTGTTAATGAATGAAAAGTAAATTAAGTAAATAGTAATGCCTGCCATTAACAACTCAGGAGGAAAAGGCAGGGCAGGAATCTCGGCTGTAAGCAGGTGGCAGGTACTGCCCAGTGGGAAAGCTCACAGCAAGGGAAGAACAGAGAAGGGAGCAGGCAAAGGATCAAGGATTGCAATGCAGCAACTGTGAAGGTGTTAGGGCTTAAAGAGAAAAACCCATGCAAGCTCAAAACCACACATATTAAAACTTCAGTGTGCAAGAGGGCATTGGATTTACTTCTGGCTGTTTAATGGTGAATTCCCAGCTCCGTCAAGTGAGAGTACCATGTTTTCAATTGCTTTATCTTTAAAGGTAAGGATGATACCAACCTGATAAACTGATCTAGATCTGATGAATCCACGAGAGATCACATGGAGATGCAGAAAGAGAAATCAATAAGGCATTAACAGATGCTAGAGTTGCTGCCTGTAAATCAATTTGGAATTGTCCAGTGCACTGCAGATTGTAAAGTACACCTTAAGCTGTAATTGTGAGCTGGACTAAGCTACAAAGGAATAGACATCAAGATCCAGGAGCCAAGGACTTGCAGCAGGCTCTAAGTGGGACACAGCTGAAAAAATAATCAGCTGCATTCCCCAGCCAGCAGGGAAACCACGGAGGTCAGAGCATTCTCTGACTTCTCTGGTTCTATCAGCACCTGTTGTGCTCCACACTGGCACTTCAGGATGAGCTGGGAGGGCAATGAAGCTAGGACTCAGCAAATGAGGAAAAATAAACTCTAGTAAGGAGTCTGGTGAAGGGAATTTAGAAAAATCTGCCTACACCATGAAGGACCTTTCTATAAATTGATTCATAAGTACTAGAGAAATTCACCTCATGTCCCTGCAGATAACAAAACTGATTGAGCTGAATATGCTACAGATTTTGAGTGTGGTGTCTTAGCTGAAAGGTAAGGTAGAAGGGAATAATAGCAGCAATAACAAAAAAATTTGAAATTCAAGTGTCTGTGTGCTTCATCTTTACAAAGTCTCTCTAGTTCTGTAATTTTTTTCTGAGTGACAACCACGTTATCAGCCTGGATATCACAACTCCTTCCCTGGAGAAAAAGACTTTGACAATGGGCTCCAGAGGCAAGGGAGAAGATGTGGCATCACCACAAAGACAAACTACTGGAGCTGCTCGGACATGACTGCAGTCAATTTTACTACTGGGGTGTTGGGACCCCCCACCTCCCTGTTCAACATCTCCTGTTCTCGCAGTCCGATGAGTAGGTGTTAACGAAGCAGTTGAAGTTTAAGCTGCCCCAGGGATGAGGTTGTTCCTGCATGGCATATGCCCTGGGAGAGTAATTTCCTGCTGCAGTCTATTGAGGGGGCTACTGGGGGCTACTGGGGGCTGCTAGGGGGCTGCTTGCTCCATACACTTTGCATAGATGCAGAGATCTTGGTTGCTACTTTGCCGAACATGTTGGGGTGGAATCAGCAGAAATCTGTCACAGCTGCAGGACTAAAGCTGTCTTTTCTGCTTGCCAGACCTGCATGGGCTGTCTGGGGCCATAAGCCAGGCTGCTTCCATTTTGGCTTTTGGGTAGTCCCAAGAAGTTTCTTTTTATCCTTCAGCTTGCTCTCCCCTGCTCCCTGTCCCTTTTCCCCATCAAGAAATGTACATGCTGAACGTGGTAAGGCCTGAGAAAGCTGTTAGAATCTTATTTATCTTTACCAGAAGCATGTTATAAAAAATTCATAATTTGAACTTTCATATTTTTTCCCTTGTTTCCAGGGGGAACTGTGAACACAATACAACTCTAAGTAGGCTTCATATCTAAGGATTAGAAGGAATGCTGAATATGAAAACTATCTTCTCTTCCATGTTAGAGAAAAATTCATCTTATTCAGGGAGTCAGTATACTTCTAAAAAAATAAGTGGCTGCAGAAAGCCTGCAAGGTTTTTGTTATCAGTGAAAGAAAAACAAACACAAGCTATGGGTGAGGGATGCTCCTCCTCATGTCAGCCATGTAGGGAAGGGTTTTGTTGCTCAGGATGAGCCTCTCACTCCGGTCACATACCCATCAGGAGGGTTTGGACCTTGAGACAAGTGTGATTTCAGCATGGTTTCAACCTTGCACGCTTGAGGGTACCACGCAGCTTTGTTGGGTTGAGATCACTACACCAATGTTAAGGTTCCTGCCCCAGGGTATGGTCCTAAACTAGGTGGATCCTGATGTGCCAAAAGATGGAGCATCCAGCAGTATAAATTCCATCTGAATGAGGACATGAAGAGTTCTCCAGGAGTACTGTATGGTGTTTATGTCGACATATTGTATACACTAATTCCCTGTTGTATTTTCTGCTTATCCTGCAGTTTAGGGCTGTTCTGCTGCACTGTGAGGATATTTGAGGCTGGTTCTCACAGAGTTTCCCCAGAGATCAATATTGTCCAGAATGAGAATGTACAAAAACACCACACTACTGGCATGCTCAGCACTGCAGCTCTGCAGAGGAGACTGGGCCATACTCAAGTACCTCAAATCTCAGAAGCTGCAGCCAGGCAGCAGTGCTGCCTGGGGAAATGCAGCTGTGCAGTCAGTCTCCTCCTTCTCAGAAGGGTTCGCGAAGACTGAGGTATGTTAAACTTGGAGGTACATTATTAACCACAGTTTGATGACAAAGTCATAACATTGTTGGGCCGCACCCAGTATGGAGCTAGGGGTGTGCTGCAGACCAGAGACAACCAGCTGGCAAAGATCATGCAGCTGAAAGTCTGTGGTGGTCCCACTCCTTATTTGATGGGAACCCAACATAAGTATGCCATTGCCTGGAAGGAAAAGCAGTGCTGGGAACTTTTGTAAGCTTATAGTTTTTTGTCTCCCATCCAGTCAGTTTGCTCCTGGAAAGTCTGAAGCAGGACGTCCTAGCATGAGCTACCTCCTAAGTGATGTGTTTTATCACAAGACAGAGGCAGAAAAGGAAAACATTCATCCCAGTGGTTTGTTTCTCAGGCATTTCCCCAAATCCATACAGGTCAGAGAAAAAAAAAAAAAAAAGGAAAAAAAAGACAGTATTTTCGATTGTTTCTTGATCCCAGGAACTGTTCTTTTAAAAGAAAAGAAATCCCTAAGATAATTTTAAATCATTCAAAATGTTGTTTAGCAGAGTAAATAATGTATTCTGATTCTTATAGATTTAAATTATAAGTAAACAAAACCAAATTGCTGTTTAATCTTTACTCTTAAAACAAATCTGCTTGGATACTTTGTTGAACTTGACTTTCATCATTTTGAAGAAATGGCATTTTTCAGTGGAGATGGTCAGGACAGTTTTGCAGAGCTGTTTTATTACCGTTCTGATAAAATGTGCTAATGTTAGCCAGTGTACTCCATTACAGCATAGATGAAATTGCAAGGGCAGCTGGGAAGTCTTCACTACAAATATCCTGTATCATGTGAAGTCAAAGATCCTCAGGCAAACGTAGCTAGAGACAGCAAATCTCTCAAAGGGCTAAAATCCCAGCTGAGTCTCAAATTCCCTGTGCAGGAGAGGAAGGGCTGTAATCTGCTAATGAAAGCAGATGTACGAAAGTCATTCTGGCAGCTACATCTGTTATGCTGCCTCTCCCCCACCCTGCCTTGATAGATCCACTCTTCCTTCCAGTCATATGTGCTTTTCCCATAGATGACAGAAATAGGCAAGCACAGATGTCAATCATGTGACATGTATTCCTTCAGATAGTCCTTCTCTCCTCATCCTGCGTTAGTCTTACTGAGTCCTAATGCTCCCTCAGGCTCCAGGGGAAATGCTCTCAGAATTATGGCCAAGTACTGGGTAGGATCCCTGGGATATGCTGCAGCCACACAGCTCCCACACACCCTGACAACACCATTGTGCACCATGTGGGGAGAGACACATCCTGGCTCTGTACAGCACAGCCTGCTCCTTAGAGTTACCGAAATTGGGAGGAGAACTCCTTAACACCAATTTAGTGTTAAGAACAGGGATTATTTTTTGGATCCCTCTGCCAGGCGTGCATACCCAGCTCCAAACACTCCAGTATTTTATACACATAAATAATACATATTCAGCAATTTCCATGCATATAGAGGAATTATTTCCCTGAAATAATTATCCTAAGCCATCCCCTCATTATAATATTGCACTTGCTCATTCAATTGAGGAGGTGGTCCTAGGGGGTCCCTGGGGAATGCTTTTGCCACCACCTAGCAGCTTAGTTTGTGAACTTTGGCTGCCCTCCCCATACTTTTAGTCCTTTTATTTCTGGGCTTTTGCCTCGGCCAGGTGTACATATCAATCACACCTTTGTTCTCCTATCTTCTTGTTCCATCCATCCATCCATCCATCCATCCATCCATCCATCCATCTTCTAGTTCCTGCCCAGTGAGCATGTCCTATATATCTTGTCTAAAGCACATGGTTCCCCCTTTTCTAGCCCAGTAAGCACATGTCCTACACATCCGGTTTTAATTATTATCCAAAACATACAATCCCCCATTTCTAATGCAGTGTCCATGTCCTATACACTTTAATAGTCTAAGAGCACAATTCTCTAATACACTTCATTTTAATTATTGTCTAAGAGCACGATCTTCACACCTACGGGTTGAGTGGGGAGGTAATTGACACCAGCAATGAGGAGAAAGACTTGGCAGTGACAGTGAATGAGAAGCTCACCATGAGCTGGCACTGTGTGCTAGCAGCCCAGAAAGCCAATTGAATCCTGGGCTGCATCAAAAGGAGTGTGGCCAGCAGGTCAAGGGAGGTGATTCTCTCCCTCTGCTCTGGTGAGACCCACCTGGAGTGCTGCACACAGTTCTGGTGTCCTCAGCATAAGAAGGATATGGAACTGTTGGAGCAAGTCCAGAGGAGGCCACAAAGTTGATAAGAGGAGTGGAACATCCTCCCCTATGAGGACAGGCTGAGGGAGTTGGGGCTGTTCAGCCTGGAGAAGAGAAGGTTGTGTGGA